>NC_070585.1:21628149-21932755 GCF_027409825.1 Scomber japonicus | reverse complement strand
GAAGAGAGTAAGACAGACTAGGTTACAGTGAAGGGAAAAGTCTAGTTTTAGACTATGAGCCTTTATAATATACCTTGGCCTCGGTGGCACGACCTCCTCACCTTCCCTACTGACCAAACAAAGTCCCATAGCAGCCACCCCTCACCCAGGATTACCTCACCCTCCCACTGTGTACACAAAACCCAATACACTAAAGCAAGGAGTGGCTGAAAGCAACCCCCACTCCTCTGTCTCTGTGGTCAAATGCGTACTAAATTATCACTAATGTTACAATCACATGTTTGTGTCAATTAGCCTCCCACTGACAGGCTCAGCTCTCCATCAGCCTCCTCTATCTTATCCCATTCCCGACACCGTGGGGGTGCAGACAAGCCCCAGTTTCCCCTCCAAATAATGAATGCTAATGAAATCAATAAATGTTCATAATCATTTGTCACAGTGGGATCCTCCCTTTCACCCCTTCAGCCACCCTGATCTCTTTCTTTCCCTTGTATCCTCGGAAAGTTGCTAAGGATCCCCCCCAGATGAATGCCCTGCCTGTCCTGTAAAGACTCCTAATTGCAAAAAAAAAAAAAAAAGAAAAAGCATCATGAAAGCCAGCAATTAATATTGTGCCAAATATTATCAGAGCTGCCAACCCATTCCCTTTTATATTTAAATGGGTGAAGTAAGAAAGGAAAGATGGAGAAATAAATAAAGAGTATAACAAAGAGAAAAGTGCTTTATAAGAGGTGATAGACGCTGGTAAACTTCTATAATCACTATGACTATATAAAGACTAGTGTGGTTTATTAGAATGACTTAAGTGTTAGGACTAAGTAATTAAAAGTGAACGGGCAACACAGTTGAGGCCACGCCTTGAGTTTCTAACACCCCTGTTCACTCCCTTCTCTCACCTCAACACAAACAGCTTTAATTCACAAAGACAGTATCTGTTGTGTACAAAAGAGCCAGGCGTGCAGAAAGACAGGCTTCGAGGGGCCAAATTCCTGCTGGATTTTCTCGCCTCGCCTCAGGCCAGCTGCAAGGAAAATATCTCGGGAAAAGAGTGGACAAGCCAGCAAAAACAACCTGCTGACCTGGCCGAGTCATCATTTACGGGTCTTGGAAAACATGGCCCAAACAAAATTGAGATTCATTTACTTCTAACTATCAGACACATAGTTTCGTGACCCTTTTTTGGCACAAGTGAGTTAATGAAGTCCTCAGTTAATGAAGGGAAAATCCACCCTACAGCAGACCTCAACCAAAATGTTGGAGCATTAAATCAGCACTGAGAATAAACATCTCTCTGATCTACAGTATAATTAATGGAATAAGGAGAACGTCTGATGCTGTCAGAACTTGTTAACAACTGCATTCATCAACAGACAACAAACATCAGTTTTTCTAGTTTTTCAGCTTTCTTTAATAAGTGTGTTCTTAAGTGAGTTGTCCAGTGTGAGTTTACAATATCAGATATTTTGCAGTTTTTGCATTAATAACTAGGCAGACTGGTTTATATGCATTACTTTTATATTAAATAACACACACATGAAATTAGAGTTACATGAATATGATCGTCATTAAATTTTTTTTGAAATAATTTAGACGCATTTGACTTGATTTGGACAAAAGAGATTCACATGGTCATTTTAGCTTTAGAGGTAAACCGTCCTCGCTCAGTAAAATTGGAAAAGGAAAGTCTATTGTCATTTGGTACTTTCAGTCTGGTCCTGCGTGGGTTAAACTCAATCTGACAGCCCTGCTCTGAGAACAAACAGGGACTCACTTAAACAAATTGCATAATTTCTGCAACAAATGCCGTAACACAATGACAGCACACTCTCTATTCCGTCCATTGGAGAATTCTTTCTGCTGCATCCCCCTACCCATCTGACCTTCCCTGCCCCTGACTGCCATGGCCAATCCGTCTTTAATCCACCTCCATGCAGCGCTAACCAGGTCATCACGCCTCTAGAAGTCTCTGGCTCAGCACGAAGAAAGGAGGAGACATCTTTATTACCAGCGGGGGAAAGCTAACGGACGGCCCCCGCAGACAGACAGAATAGGTCAAGCCAGGCCAAACCAGGCAACAACTGGAGACCCCCTGACTACAGCTGCTGGGTCATTGTGATGAGAGAGGCATCAGTCCCGGGCAACGACACGACAGGAACATCTCGTGCCATTAATGTGATGTTAATTGGTTGTAAGAACTGGAACATTTGACCTCTCAATTTCGTTCACAGTACAAATATTTCTTAGTTTTAGCTGTGTTCTAGTACATATTAGCAGTTAAAGATAGACTCATCATACATATATTATGATTAACTTGTATTTACAAAGTACATTTGACCTATTTAATCTACTCTTCCAATAACAGATTAACTAACAAACTGACAAAACTGACAGGGTAGTGGTTCATAAAGAAATTAAGCTTATTGCAGCAAATAAATGGGCACAGTTAAGTACAAATTAAAAGAAAAGTATCCACGGTACTATCACAAATACATGTAATGAAAATACCATAAAGATTCTAAAAGTAGTGAGAGTTCTTGACTTTGACAAAAGTAGCTTAACAAGAAGAATCTTCACTCAAGGTCTATTGTTATATATATTTGATATATATTATTATATTAAAACTTGTTAGCATGAGGCTAAAGCTCTGTACAGTCCTTGAGATGTAGTTGGAGGCCGTGGAGCAAAACTTGAAACTGGACCTTAAGATATTTTTGTGTGTATGTGTCAGTGTACTATATGGAGAAAACTTGCATACACATAAAAAACATTTGATAGGGAGTAAAATTACCTTGGTATTAAAACCCATAGCATTCTGGGAGGTTTTGTAGAGTTCTGGGTACTTCAGCATGTTCTCTTTCCTGCAGGAGCGCTCAAATATTCCCAGAGTGAGAGGAGGCAGAGCAGTGAAGATCTGGACAAAAGAAAAACACATGCACAGAAAAATCAATAATAAAGCTAATATTAATTCAGATAATTATAGATTTTCATAATATCTCAATTTCCAACTGATAAAACTAATACAAATGGTCAACCCATCTTTAGAACTTACTAATAGAAATTGATTAGAAAATAGAAATAAAATAAAATAAAATATCTTCTAGGGAAAGGCATTATTCCAGCAGCTAAATGTATGGTGTCTCACAGACTCTCACATTTGAACAAATATCTAAAAAAAGGACTTATCAAACGGACAAGGCAATGTTGAAAATAAATCCTTTTTTGTGAACACGTATTTTGCATTTTGTATTTCAAATTTCAGTTTCATTACATAAACAAACTACTATGTATCAAAGAAAAATATGCATATGTATATATGTATAAAACTACCGTATGCACAAAGTGAGTAATCAAATCAAATATCTTATTACTAAAAATGTATGGTATACATGTGTCTCTATCAATGCCATATGGTACATTTGTGGTACATTTCACTTCGTTCTTTTCTCCACTTGCCCTATTCTTTATTTTACATCATTGAAGACCATTGACCTTAAAACCCCTTAGGGTTTCTTATTTTGATTTGTCATGCTTCAGGTCTGTTCATATGCAAAACCCATCTCCAATGAACATCTGCGATGCTCTTGACTAAGAAGCAGGTATTTAAGCCTGGCTGAAGTGTAATTTCTTAGTGGTGCTGTAATGTTGTTCTGTATAGCAGCTGCTGAGAGAGGAGTGCTGGTATTGTGTGGCTGGGGGGCTCAGCGGGTCAGTTGGTGTGAGTTCCCTCTTGGCCCATCTGGAGTGGGAGTCTGCACGCCTCAGACTGCAGGACCAGCGGGCCACAGGACATGCTCCACTGGGCTCCTTTCTTATTCAGAGCCAGGCCCAGGAAGATCTCCATTGAGGGGTGGATTCAGCCCACTGCCTCCAACAGACTCCCACTGAGTCGGAGGAATTCCCTCAATTTTTTCGGATAAAGTCAAAGGCTGAACCCTCCTCCCACCCCCAATACAGTACTGGTGGTGGTGGTTTATTATGAATTGAATGCAAGAGGCAGGGCTGTGAAAATGTCCTTCTCACTTGACAGTTTGTCCCTCCCATAAATTACTTCCATTTGAGGCTGATCAGGAGTGTGGGGAAGTTTCACTTCACACTTCTCTCATTCACTTTTGTTTATTGAATTGAGTTCATTTTAATAAACAGTATAAAGTTACATATCAAATCCTTGTGGGCTTAATGGCATGGTATTAAAGATCAGAGTTGCAGATGCACATTTTTTCTTCAACTAAATTCATGACAGATATGAAATATGAGTTCATTAGGAGTGGTCCTATAATAGAGCCCTGTGGGACTCCCAACATCAGCAGCTAGCTCAGTTTCGCCGCCATTTTTCCTATTCTTTTTATCATTCAAACGTAGCTGCCCTTGCTAACTACACTCTTTGGGGCAAGGAAAACTGTTGTTCTTTCACATTCAGTACATAGTTTAGGGCACATGGGAAATATGGACTTGACAACAGGTCATAAATTAAGGAGAATGTTTTCAGGATGTTAATGACATAGTCACGCAATAAAGGGATCAGTTTTAGGGCACCACAGGAAATCAGTTCTTTGTCAGAAAGCACCATGGTTAATGTTGTAAAGTGGACCCTTTAGAGAGTAAATTATATTAACACTCACCACGTTGTACAAGCCGATGCACCAGCGTTCAAACAGAATCTGACCCGAGAAGCCATTGACAAATGCAAACCAGATCTAAGGGAGACACAATGACATGAAGAAAGAGTAAGAACAGCAAAAACAAGGACAAGCAAGCAATGCATGTGTGTAAATTAAACCGTAAATTATGTAATACAATTTATATGTGAGTGTAAATCAATTTAAATGACTGACAGGGATGACAGGGATGGTGTCATGCCCAAAATACTGACTTCTCCCTTTTACATTACTCTTATTTTAAACAGCAAGGTATTGATCCATGAATTTGATACTCAAACACGATGATGAAGTTACTGTCAAATCTCTGTAGTCTCACTTTCAGTATATGCTTTCTATTAGTGAGTGGTTACCATAATCACATTTGAGACAGGCTACAGACAGAACAATCAATGTTTCCATTACACTGCATCATTCACTGTCTTATGACAACAAAGACTTCAAGTAGAGACTGCAGGGTTTCATAATATGAAAAAAATCAAAATCAAAAGGGTAAGCAATGCCTAATATATCTGTAAAATTAGTGCAAGGTGATGAATCTTGTAATTATAGTTGTTTTGGCAAGAAAGCTGGAAAAAAATAAATGGTTCCTGTCAATATGATAAAATAACTTAATTATCCTAAAAATAATGTGAGTTTGTTTGAAGTGTTGACCTGTGATCAACAAGACCATTAGTCTAACTTAGCCAGGTTTCAAACTCAGGAAAGGCAGAGGGGTCAAAAACAGGCTGATCTAGAAAACGGCAGAAAAACAAAGACCTCCAGGTGCCACCTCCATGATGCAAATTGTTCCCTCGATTCATCACAGGATTACCTACAAACATATATCAAGCCCACTGTTTCCCTCCTTGATCTACCTGAAGACATGAGGGTGACAGACGAGGTTAGTTATGGGGGCAGAGGCAGGGCTGGGGGGGACTCTGAACGATGGATACTTTGATTTATTGTGTCAGGAGAGGGAGACGCAGTTAATGCAAACCATATGCTGTGTGGGGATGAGTCTTATCACAGTATTGTGATCAGCCATACTTATTTGAACCAAACAAGTCCACTAAGATCAGGACAGAAGCTAGGTATTATTTTATAATTTTAAGATGCAAGTATAGCAGCAGATAAACGACTAAGGCATAAACAACATATCTTTGTTGTTGTATTTATCTGGTATACAGGAGACAGACTCCAAGTACCATCTAAATTCTGCTTGTATAGTGAAAGTAAATCAGAAACAGTTTCTCACTGTGTTACAGTTTGACACTTAGTGGTCCAGAACAGGCTCTTGCTGTTGCTCACGCCAAAGCTGTCGAGGGAACATCAGGGGTTCTGTGTTTTGGCCATGGCCAACCAAGCATTTCCTCGCTTCATTTAACTTCATTATGAAGGCATGAACTGCTACAAATTCTCAGATTGGGATAAAGCCTAGTTGAGGGCCCCACCCGCCACTGCCACTCTCTACATGACCAATACCAATCTGCCACTGGCCCGTCCCATTTAATCGTGAAAGCGCATGCATGAAAACAAATGTCTGTCACCCACTCAACCCCCCCTTCATTCCCTTGGTCAAGGGAGAGAGGCCGGGTGCGTAAAGACGAGGACTGACTGTGTGTGTTTATGTGTGTGCCTCCCAGACCCTGTCCCTCACCTCCCCTATCTGCCACACCCACCCATCACAGATCCCACCCTCCCCTCCATCAGGTGCACTCTACCATGATGTTGTTTCTTTTATATGAGGGGGCCAGTTTTCAAACTGACATGGGAGGTTCAACACAATCTGGTACCATGTGACTTTGTAACCATGAGAATCAGAAGGTGTACAGTACATCTACTGGCAGGGTGAGAATAGTTTTGTGTGTTTTGGGTCTTGGCTTGCTGAGAAATACATTCAGTTGCCGTTGCTATGGGTTATGTGTAGATGAAGTGCAAGCCATGAGGCAGGTTCAACCATTAGCGTGGCTCAAGCAATGGTAACGAGAGGCTAGCGGGTAGGTCAAACTGCTGAATTAATTACAGCTCTGCTCAATGAAAGGCTCTGGGCTGATATATTGTTGTGCTAAGTTAAAAAAGGCTCCTATTCATAGCATGTGGTAACTGCTTCTGTGTGAGTGTTTTGGCCTGGTCCTTGGGGTCCCAATAGCTTCTCTCTCTTTCTCTTTCTCCCTCTCCCATCTCTTGAGGGACAGATGCATTGATTTGCTCATTAGGGGAAGTACCAGGCAGGATTTTTCTTCCTCTTTTCTTCTCCTCATTGAGTGCCACTCAGCGGAGGGGTGTGGTTGGCCTCTCTCCCCCACTGCACATCGTGAAAAACAGTGATGGAGGGAAGTGGGAGCTGAGAAAAGGGGGATTGGGCAGCGGCTAGCCGATAAGAAGACTCCTTGCATATTCATCAGCAAATCAAAAATCATTGATTCCACAGCTCTGTAGGCCTTGTCTAGAAGTGGCGGGGGCCTGGAAGAAGTGGGGGGCGCATGACATTTGTCCTCAACAATGTGAGTCCTGATACTCTTAAG
The DNA here is from genome assembly GCF_027409825.1 of Scomber japonicus. Taxonomy (NCBI): domain Eukaryota; kingdom Metazoa; phylum Chordata; class Actinopteri; order Scombriformes; family Scombridae; genus Scomber; species Scomber japonicus. Next base: position 21,925,593 of record NC_070585.1, on the reverse strand, counting down.
CTCAGTATTGCAGAATTGCTAATGGAATTCATACACAAAGCAACCAAAGAATAAAGAGGGACCATAAAGAAGGAGCTGATAAATATGCTGGAAATATGTGGTGCTACAAACACAAGTTGTTTTACAATGCCAGGCACGGCCTCCGTGGTTTCAATCAGAATGCCGGTCGGCAAGCTTTGCTCTGCAACTCCGAGCCCTCTCTAACTACGCTGAGCCCCACTGAATGAGCTTTCATGTAATTGCCTCATAAATGCCACTTGTCCATCAGCCCCCTCTGTTGCACCCTGGCAATGTGTCAATCAAACATGAGTGGCCAGCTGGAGTGGCCGTTTGAATTAAGTTGCTATGGCTTCCTCTGGAAAGGTCTCTTAGCCTGAATGTGGCTGAATTCAATTATTTTCAATCCTATCTTTTAACAGCGTAATTTGTATCATGTAGGTGTTATAAATTCTGGTTGAAGTTCATTAATCACTGCCACATTGTTTAAAAAATATTTGGGTAATTATAACCATCAATTTCTACCAAACAGAAAGTTATGGCTTACACGTGAACACGCTTGAACTGATTAGAAACAGGAATGTAAAACATAATCAACAGCATCGGGGAAGCCAACAGAAACAACAGTTCTGTGAAGCTGCTCCAGCTGTCAGTCAATCATCATTTGGAGTGACAGTCTTACTTTCTGACTCACAATTAACCCTCAGCGAGCCATGAAAAATCCTGAATGATCACACAACTGTTCCAAGACCCTCAGACCAAGTTGCGCTTACATTCAGGTGTTCCACAATAGCCAGAAAATCCTTTACCCTCCTACTTGATGTCTCTTAAAAGGAAGCAAAGACCAAGTGGAGAGAGGTGTAGACGAAAAGAGGCTTAAACACAGACTCCCAGTCCCTGTATTTAAAATGTAACACACACTGTATCAGACAATAGTGCTGCAAACAAAAAAAGTTTAAATTCCCGTCACCATCTTTGATTCTCTCAGCACAGGGTAGCCTGGGAGTCAACGAGAAAAACATGTGTGCACAAAAGTAAACCTATTAGTGCAACAAATGCAGCTTTTACCCATACCCTGGGGTTGCTGGTGTGTTCAATGTCAGGGTCTAACAAAACAGGGACATTTGAAATATTGAAGCAGCCAAACAGTGAAGAAATCTCCTATTATCTACTCGAATCCCCCGAAGGAGCATAGCACGGGGGCAGGGGGAGTTATGTTTTCAGAGAGCAACAAAAGGTGTGCTAGAAAGAAGCTCGCCCTGCAGACAGAACTATAGATGTTATGTTCCAACTGTAGGAAAAGGCCTGCTTTGAAAATGGACCTGGTATGTTTCAAAGAGGAGCTCAAGTTGAACAGAGAAAGAACGGATAAACATGTTGAGAGGAATTTTTACCGTTTTTGATGTGATTATGGAGCTCCATTTAAAATTCACCACAAAGGGCAAAGAGTTTCTAAGAGTAAGATTAGAATGATGGGATGTGTAATGGTGATGTGTTATGTATAAAACATTTCAAAAGTTGTGCCACCTATTTTGGATTTAAATTCAGTGTGTGGAAAACGCTGACCATTACACATGGTTCAAAACAGGGATGAAAATGAAAGACACTCAACATTTAGGCAAACTTTGTAAAACTTTGAAACTTTATACATAATGTTTTTTTTCTGAAAATTAAATTAGTTTCAAATTGAATTTCATGTTGGATCTGCATTTACAACTGCTACTTTTACATTATCTGTAAAAAGGCAGCATGACCAAACAGTTGCATTACATGTAACTACAGATATATCCTGAAAAAAAAACAAAACACTGACTATCCTCTTTCTCTTCAGGTCACAATAAGCCAGAAGCAGGCAGACATGCTGGAATGTAAAAGGTAGTCTACTGATTTTCCACGGCACATAAACTAGAATGAGGATGAAAAAGGGGATCAGAGGTCAAGTGTCACAGAAAGAAGATGAACAAAAGAGAATTTTAGAGTGCTCATATTTCTGTGACAAGTTATGTGCTGATGATACTCTCAAAACATGTGGCTGATCCTTTCCTGCCACTATGTACTGTGGCACTTTCTATATTGTCCCAGTAACACAAGAAAGGCACAGGAGGAGTGTAAATCACTTACTCTCTAATAATATATAATATACAATATACAATATACTGTTCTTTATGTCTTTCCTCCCCTTGTCTTGTTTATTCTTTTAAATTATGCGTGGTGAAAACACTTTTTTACATTGTGTTCAATAAAGTTATGATCACCAAAGTACTCATTAGTCAGAACACATTTTATACTTATGAGCATTTAGAAGAAAATAAAATGTATAGCTACAAACAAATTATTTTCATTCTTGAGTAATCTGCCTATTAGTGTCTCAATTAATTGATTATTCATTGGTCTTAAAAAGGTCAGAAGGCGGTAAAAAATGTTTCACAAAGCCCAGGATTCAAAATCTATCTTGTTTTCTCTCAACCAACAGTCCACAACCCAAAGTCATTCAGTTTACTATCATACAAGACTAAAAGAAACAGAAAACATTTGATTTTAAGAAGCTGGATACAGAGAATTTTTGTGTTTTCTTAAAAAAAACACTCAAGTGATTATTATACTGGCAATAACTAACTGATTAATCAACTAATTGTTGCAGCTCTAGGAGATTATATCAACATATAGTGCTGTAATGTGTGAGAGCTTCCTTTTGTGTAGTGTGGGACAAAGTGTGGTCAAACACTCACAGGCAACTTCTGATAAGGAAGTTTTGAGAAGTTACAAAGCCAGAGTTGCCACTTCCATCAGACCAGTGTATGGGCAGTAGATCAAAACATTTGAACACTCCCATTGATAAAGCTGACGCTGATAGGAAGCACTTAACCTGTCTGGTCATTCTTGGTTTTAGCTTTGAACTTGCAATCAGTGCTGGGTCTGGTATCTGTCATTTGTCATCAAACCTACCGCGCACTAACAGACTGAACAAAAAGAGACGCTAGTTGAGTGGCTAACAACAGTGACAACTTGGCGCACATTCATTACCTGTTTTTAATTTTCCATTTTCCATATTTTCCATTTCTAAATCATCAGATACAGTGAAATTGAAGTAATAACAATGACTGTCGTTAAAATTTATCATGTCTATAATTCAGTTTTAACAAAATTCCACAAAGATTCAATATGTTCCCACTTTTCACATCTGATCCCACTTTTCACATTTAATCTATATTAGTTATATTTAATAGCATTTCTAGTGAGTTGGCTGTATGTCACAATGATTCAGATGAGCCTTGTGGGTTAATATTCTAAAGCTGAAATAACTGGCAAGGATGTCTTGAAGGCAGACATCCAGATAATTAGATATTCCCTTCAATACTGAGTGTGTGTGAGGGTGAATGTGCGTGTGTGTGTGTGTGTGTGTGTGTGCGTGTCTGTGTGTCTTTCAATCTTTGAGAGAACCTACCTCAGCCGAAAACCAGTGTTATGAGGACATTTCTGTGTTTCTCTGTGAGGATATTTTGGTCAATCCTCACAAGTTCAAAGAGCTGTTTGGGGCTTCAGACTTACTTTTAAGGTTAGAATGATCAGAATTAGAGTAAGAGTTATGTTAAGGCATTTAGTTGGGATGATTAAGGTTAGGTTAAAGGGATAGGGAAGGCACTATGTCAATGAGTGTCCTCACAAGGACATAAAGATGAAAGTGTGTGTTTGTGTTGGTGTGTGTTTGTGTTTCTTCTGTCCCGGTATGTCAAAACTCAAACCTTACACGCAGGAGCTGCACAATCTGGCAGGCAATCTGAGGCGCCAGTCAACAGAAATACAAACATGGAAACTCCAACAAGGGATCTTTGCCTTTTCCTAATCATGTTGTGTGGAAAAATCTCAATGCTTTGCTTTCAGATCTGGTTCATTGCATGACTCAGTCTTGGGAGCTACTGTGTGAGACGTACCTCAATGATGTAGAGGACAATGTTCTTGTAGAAGCAGTACAGGATACATTTGGCTACACGGTTGTAATTCCAGGCTCCGTGGACAAGCAGCAGATTCTTCAAGTATTTGAACTGTGTGGGAGGGAAGTAAATGGAGGAAAACCAAGATAAATGAATAGCAGAGGTCTGTGTACAGTACACTGTCTGATGAGTCTTCACAATCAGAAATCAGTGCTGGAACACTAAAGCAGCTCCAGGAACTTCTGGATTAAAGAAAGCAGCAACCTTTTGTCATTCCCTAGTAGAGAGATAAAGCACTAATGGGGCATTGTGGCCAAATCGCTCACTAAAACATTCCAGAAATTTCTGGACAAAGATTCTGAGACCAAGCTTTGAGCTGCTGAAAATGAAGGAATTCATATGGTGGAAATGGTCTCCAAAGGATCAGCATAACAGTTAAATGGCTTTATAATTATCCTACTATATGGGACCTGTGGTGAACTTACAATTACAGTGCAATTTCTGGCTGATAAGTGTGATTACACTGGAGCAGAACTCGAGGCAAGTCTTTCATCTTTGATTGCCATTAAATGACTAAAACAAAGCGCAAAACGTAACCACAAGAAACATCTACACTGCATCCTCTTTTCATCTGACAAAAGGAAAAGTTCTTAAAAAAATCTTTGAAACCAGAGTACAAGGAAGGAGGAAAATTAAACTGCAAATTTCTAAGGTAAACATAGTTTTGTTTATTTGAAGGTCTGCTTGTCTTTCAGTAGTAAAGCAGTATTCCTCCGTGAAATGAAAGCACAGTGGCGGCACCCAGTTTGTCTGACCTCTACAGTGGTTGGATCAAACATCAGTTAACGCAGACCTGAGCTGATGACAGATGGCCAGCAGAGGTGCCTCTGCCCAAAGTCTCTTCACTCTCCACTTAATGCAACAGATAAATCTGAGTGTTCGAGTATCAAATCTTAAGAAACTAGCCACCTGATAATCTAAAACAGCCAGGAGACCATCTGATACTCTGGAACATTAAAATAAATCAACTAATCAGTGTATGAGTAGAAAAACAAGTTGCACAACTTGGCAGGATTGATTTACATTTCCAGACAGCAAATTACAGTTAACGTACCGTTACGCCAATATATGGAAAACACCAGTCAAAGTCTGGAGGTGTAATTTAATTTGAGGCTGAGACACAAGCTAAATGGATTATAAGAGGCCACCTGTCTTTTAAAGAAATATACCTTGTACATGTCATGTGGACTGAAGGGGGCACTTAAGACAAACCCAGGTCTCTTGGATAGTAATTGCAAACTGAAGCACAGAAAGTGTACTGTGTTTTAGTCAGCTATTGGTTTCCCATACTCTCAAGCCCTGTGGCTGTAAAAGCAACATAATGCACTGAGCGGCATGCTGTGTAGAAACAGAGCCATGACACAGGAACTCAGAGCTTTTGTTACTTACAAGTATCACATATCGATCCAGAGATTCAGACATACTTGTCACTCGGACATAAGTATGTGTTTAAGTAGTATTTTGCCAGAATCTGTTTCTGTGTAGTTACGTTGAGAGTTGGGTGTCACAAAATGCCTGTTTTACAGGTGTTACTACCCCACTGTATAAGCCTAAGCCCTGGCAAACATAAGAGCTATTGTTACTGAGAACAATGTGCCACGCTATCGCTGACACACATTACCCTTGACGAGACAATGACAGGACTGGCAATTTGTGTAATATGACTTCCAAGAAATTACATAAAAGTCAATGTAGCAACCAAATTGAGGACATGAACCTGCAGCTTCAGAGCAAACAGAAATTAGGTATGGATTCATTTATGTGCATGATTTTGCATTTAGCATGGTGTCAGCATTATAGGAAATTGGAATAAAAACTATATAATAATGTAACAATTAATAGCATTTCTATAGATCTTGAGTCTTAATGCTGACATTGAACTTATTTTAGATTATCTTGAGAATATTACATCTTTTATCTTGAAGATAGTTTTACTTTAATCTGTGCATGATATTATCAGAAGTTAAGCAGCTAATCAATCACCTAATATGACCTGCACTTTCTCTGCATTTTCTCTGACTGTGTCTGGATGACCAGGATGACATTAGGTACATGCCACAGGCATGATAGTTACAAGTTACAATGTGTCAAAAATACATCTAAAATGCTAAATTAGCATTTCAATTAAAATGAGAATTGGTGAACTTCAGACTACTACTGTAGTACAAAAACACATTTTAATCAATACATAGGTGTGAATCCCTGCCACCGTGCTCACCTGGGCAATAGAGTAGTCAGATGAGTTTGCTGCCTGCAGACCTTCATTGCCTGAGATTCCCACACCGACATGAGCTGTCTGTATCATTCCTACGTCGTTAGCACCATCACCGATAGCCAGCGTGATCACCTTCACCTGTTTCTTTACCATCTCCACCACCTCTGACTTCTGAAGAGGAGATACCCTAAAAGAGAGTAGTAGCACATGTAATATTGTGATAATAATCAAATACAACCAAAGTGAAGAATTTGGTCTAAAATTGATGCAACAATATAATGTAGTCACAACTTGTAAGTTTCATAACACATGTCAATACTGAGGGCAATAGAGTCATATGCAGTATAAAAGACACGTAAGACATTGGGCCTGATTTACTAAGATCCCAAATAGTGGGTACTAAATTGTGTGCACGGTGCAATAGATTGCGCGTGCTAAATAACATATTTGCATTTTCTCCTCCCTGTATTTTGCACACTGGGGTTGAAACGCCCCCTATTACATATTCATTATGGCAAATGTACTAAATGGGCAGCGCGTACTATCTTGCACAGTTGCAAGACGCAAACCTCAGTGCGCTGCGTTAGTAGATCAGCTTTCACATTTTTTGCGGGTCAAGTTTGCACACGTTTTTACACACGCAATAACACGCAGTAAATCAGGCCCATAGTGTATAGTATATAATGGACAGTACAGATGAAATTATAAAAGAATATCCAGAATCTTCCAGGATATAATGTTTCCTACTTTCCAAGTCTTGGGCAGAATAATTGTGGTATGCATAAAATAACATTCATTCACAAAGAAAGTCTTGAGATCAGCACTTGGAAAAAAACAAAGCTCTTCCTCTGCTTTGGAGAACAGTAGGTCGATGCAGACAGACAGGCGTGCCATACTTAGTGAACACCCTAAAAATAAACAGAGGAGCATTTTTTGCATAATTTCTTTAAGAATTACAAAATGCAGGTGCCTGGGTGGGAAAGTGAAGAAAACATTTGCAGAGACTTCCTTTAATCCCCAGTAGCAGCTGCTTTTGACTTGTCTGTGACAGTGTTTGATGATGGGAAGCTAGCGAGGGATCACGCGTCTGACCCTCTGCATGTGGGTGGCACCCTTTTGGTCAAGGACTGCACCACACAAAAACTACTTGCAATATTCTGGGAGAGGATTGCAGAGGGGCTTGCAGAGAGTAATGTACAGTACTGCTAGTCTCAAGAGATGACGCTGTAAACTGCATATCTGTCTTAGGTTGTTATACTGTTAATGTTAATGTTCTTCATGCTTAAAGAGACCTCATTCATCTCCTCTGTCTTTTAGTGCCCACAGACTGCACACAAGGCAAAGGCAAGTAGAGGTGGGGGGAAAAAATGAATAAAAATTTGACGTAATGCACTGACTCATAGTGTGGCACCAAAAGATTTGCTGTTGTTCTGAAAACATGGTGCTGACGTCTGGCCCCAGACCCCGTCATGGTTGCTTGACTACTTAAGTACTTTCTATTATTTATATGGCCTGGGCAAGTCAACAGTGCACCTTCATAATGTTGAAAGTTGCCATTTTAATTAAGTGCTGCCATAAAAATAGTCAACGACCTTTGTGGCAAAGAATACAGTAATACTTTGTAGTTCAACCATAGAGAGCTTTAATTAAAACAGGCATTCATCTAATTCATTGTCCAATACTGGGCAGTATTAAATTGGGCATTTTTAACTGGTACCAAAGTACCACTATTCGAGGAACAAAAAGCATATGTGCCCACTGCAATAAATTGTTTTTGCAGATAACAAAGTTGATTTTGTCCAGTTATTACAATGTGCCTGCATCTGTTTTAGAGAAAGAGCTGATTGATTAAAAAGCTTTTAAGTTCAAGAATTGATCAACAATACCACATTGTCTTTCTCTATATACATATCTGGTTTAAGTTTTTCAAAAGTACAAGCTGATTCAGGAAGATGGACTGCAGCAATGAGAACACTGTCTTCATTCTCTTATTTTGGTCAATGGAATCACTGTCTCTGGCTTATTTTATTGTTTCTCAAGAATAAATCTTACCTGCAGCATATGACAGCTTTACAGGACAGGGCGAGGTCCAGGAAGTACTGTCGCACTCCAAATGTGAGAGCATATTTGAGAGTCTTCCCATCAATAATGAGGGCAAAGTCGTTTTCCTTGTGGAGGGCATCTCCAAGCATTCCACAGTGGTGGCTGAGGGTTTCCCTTGTTCTCTGTATGATGGAAAACATTTCATGAACGTCAGCTGTTGTAAGTGGTTATGAGAATAATAAAGCCTTTTTTGTTACAGTTGATGAAATTTGCACTGTTGTTAGATCATCTTTTTTCCCGGTGGACTGGCTTTGAAGAGTCTAATGAGCAAGTTGATTATGATTAATTCATATACTAGTCAGTAATGTTATTAAGGGTTGTTTATTTTTGGCTTTTGTTAAAAGCATTTGTCTATTAGACATAAAAATAGTATAAATGATTGAACAATGTATTAAGTGTACATAAAATCTATGAATAACAGCTTTTTCAAACTCGTAAAGGAAAATTTAAATAAACAAGTTAATGATGGAGAATAACAGCATCTACATTTTTTAAATATATTGGCAACATTTCAGTGGTTCATTAGAAAAATGATTGCATGTTTTTTTCTTTTTCTTTTGCCATTTCAAAACATTACCTCAGCAACAAAGAAGTTTCTATGTTTTAGAAGATACATTTCAAGAGGAAAAACTGTGTTTTTGTTAGTTTTCTACTATATACTACAACTACTACTACTATATATATTTTATGCACTGTGGTGAGATGCAAAAGAAACATGTTGTAGTACACTGAACACTGAAGAACTCCTCAATGACATTCATACTGAGAAAATACTTTTTACTCACAATACCAGTTCATTAATCTCTATACAAGAATTTTAACTCAATGTCTTTAATTAACATTAAATAAATTATCTTTCCACTCTTATTGCTAATCCCAAATTGATGCAGAGCAGCTGCTCTTAGTGTTTAATCCGTATTCCACATGTTTATTACAGTCAGACCTCGTCCATGAGGTGATAACATGGATGAGCTCTGTGAATGGATCACGTTTGCTTATACAGTATATACAGCTACAATGATGAGTGATGATGAAAAGCTATAAATATGAGAATGACAAGAGGATTAACTGTCCTGGTATAGGGGTATGTGGACTGGATAGATAGAGTGGTGAGATCATCGCTCCATCATCTTCCTCGCAGATGTTGAAGCCATTAGTAAATAAAGCCAATTTCTGTATGTAACCATTTTTCTGAGTGAGAGGAAAATGTACCACATGTGTATTTTCATTAATAAGAAAAACACATTTTTACTGAACATGGCAGCAAAATTTCAAAAATATGACAGAAGCAATTGCTTAAATAATACCTTTCCCGGGGGTGTGGTAAGATTTGGCATATGTGCAGCAGGTGCTAATTAAATATTAAATGACTATATTAAAAAGTGAAAGACAGATTAAATGGGCAGGTACAATGCAAGTTATACATCCTAATGTCCATCCACAAGCTATCCTCTAATCAGAGATGGCACTGTTTTTCCCTTTCTTCACCCGTTTACCTACACTTTGTGTTTGTTTTTTTTCTTCTTGTTTTTAAAAATGTCCAAAAAGTCCATTTTATCTTGATTTGTATTGTATGTATTTTGTGTTCAATGTGGAACTCAGGAAGAGTAGCTGTTGCCTAGTGTAATGGCTTATGGAGATCCTCATAAACAAAATAAACTAAAAATGTGCCAAGCAGATGCTATAACAGCTGTAATCATGAAAAAAAGTTGGACATTAACAGGACTGAGGGAGGGAGGGGTCCGGCATGGTGTCAAGGTCCGATATGTCAAAGCAGTCAGATTGTACCAGGGGGACCACGCAATGTTCGCTTGGCATAACAAAACTCTGAAACCCCAGCTTAAAGGAAATATTTGGAGAAAGGGGCTTTACGTTTCACAAAGCGAGATGAGGAGAGTGAGAGACACACACAGAAAGAGATGATGGATTAACAGAGGAGAGAAATTGAGCAAGAGGATACAAGCAGAAAGCAGCTGCAAAGACTTAACCATCCCTGATGGAGTCTGTGAAACAGTACGAGCTGGTGAGCGGAGGGCAGCCCTGTGTGTATGTTTGTGTCGGAATAAGCATATATCTATATTCAACTACACAGCCATCTCAGTTAAAAAAGCAACATATGCATGAGGTGCATATGTGTGTGCATGCTTTGTATAAGATGGTATACCGGTTGTATGAGAAGGGATTCGGTCTGTTTGGGGCATAATCCATTCATCAACTGCTGTGATAAGCAAAGTTTACCATTTCCTCAAGTAGTGTAGCCATTTCCCCCTAATTTACACTGAGAAGTTTAAGCACTAATGCTATATGTCTCCTCCTAAAGCCTCTTTGTTATGGCTATAATGACCAGTTTAGCCTATGTGACTAGCTAGTGTTTGGTTTTGGAAAGGGTATGTGGCGTCCATTCAGAGATCCACAAGAGCTTCCCATAAAGACTGAGCTCTATTGTTGATATATCCCTTGAGTGATATAGCCAACAGGACGTGACACTCATGATGTGGAATCTGGACATTTGTATGGTTGTAATGTCATCATCTGTCTTATACTAGGAGGCACACAAGAGGGGTTTACTGCACCACAGTTAGAGATGTATGGACGCATACTTTCCTGACTTATATCTCACTGAAAATATACCTCCATTTTTAAAATCATCGAAATAAACACATACATTTTCTATTAAACTGAGAATAATGAGCCCCATTTATTTGTGTCTGTACTTTGTAAAGATTAATATACTAGTGCTCAATAAGCACTGTTAGCTCTCCAAATGATTAAATATGCTGACTGCAAGACAAAGCTGTTCAAAATGACCTAATCCTACCTTGGAGACCGAGTTTCACTCAGGGAATTTCAGTTCAAGTAAGATTTAGTAGAGGGGATGTCTAAAACTCTCTCTTCCCTTTGATAACTATTTCTAAACACAGCAAAGAGAGAAGACATGCTCCAATTACTCTCCTCCGCAGCACGAGAGCAGTCAGAATTACCAGCGCTGCTGCCTGGCCCTCTGCTCACTGTGCCTCCTCAGTCTTGGCCGAGAGGTTTCTCCCTTTGCGTTTTAACAAACTGCCTTATGTAAGCATCTGCTCAACCACAAGAGAATAGGAGCTGACATTTCAAAGTGCCGGTCCGTGTGCCTTATGAATGCACCGACCCCGAGTTTTTACCTCAACTCCATTCATCACGCATAACGACTGGCTGACAGAATGAAGGCCATCCGTCATCACTCTGAAAGAACCCCCCTGCTGCTTTCCCCTCCTTTATCCACTTCTTCTCACTAATCCACCCTTCTTGTCTAACAAACTAAACTTAGTTGAGTTTCTTCTCCATCTGTGGCTCCTCTGCCCTGTTGGAAGTGCAGAGACTTGCCCCTTTTCCCTTTTTCATCTCAGAAACAACTGACAAGGCTCTCCTGCTGAAGGGTCAACAGACTTCTCTGCTGGGTGTCTAAAGCCCAGAATCTTGTCCCAAGCAGGCGCGTACACAGACAGCTGAGGACACCACAGTCACGTAGTAGTTCTGTTTATATTACTTTCTGGAGGTAATGTTTCACACATGTGCAGTAGATTGGTGTCTATCTATTGCAGTGTAGTGGCCACATGGACCAGTTTGCACACAGATTGGAGGAATGTCAGCACAGAGCCTACACGTACATGTTCTGATGACAAAATTTACAGATCCCAGGTGACCTTTGGGTAATCGGAAATTATAACACCAGCTTTAAAGATGTTAAGGGCAGATTTTGGATGTGTGGTCGCTGTGTGAGAGGAAGGCTCCCCGTGGCCTCATTCTTTCAGCTTAAAGCCTTTTCTTTAAATAAGTTTGATGAGGAAACTGGACTTTGTGCCAATATCACCCCCAGTATTTTAAAATGTGTTGGTAATTGTTTGAACATACTGTATGTTCAGTTTTAAACTGGATTTTCTGTGTAGGAAGACAGAATTATGTAATGAGTGCTAGACATGTATAAGAATCACAAGTATATGAATGTCCATCCATCCATCCATCCATCTTCTTGCCGCTTATCCGGGGTCGGGTCGCGGGGGCAGCAGCCTAAGCAGGGAAGCCCAGACTTCCCTCTCCCCAGAATGTATATGAATGTAATTGAATAAATATAATGAAATATGTTGTTCTGTTTTCTGGTGAACATCTACAATGACATGAGAAGTAATTGACATTTATCTCTTACAGAACTAAAATAACACAATGGCAAATATTAATATATATTAATAGTAATTTAATGCGAAATTGAGACTAATTTAATTGTAAATGAAAAGATCAGTGGTTCTGTCTGAATGATAGAGGAACTGGGAAATGCTCACCAACTGTGTAAAACGGTGTAGTAGCAATTAGTAATATTAAGAATGAGCACAAACCAAGTCTGGTCATAAGAATTATGCTACATTCAATGTAATATGCATTTGTGTTAGTTATAAACTGAATTGTGGAGAATTTAGGATGGATGAGATGAGTGACATGTTTACTTACTTTTTGGATTAAAATGAATGAAAACTAAATTATTTTGAAACTAAAAAGATTAGAAAGAGCAACTGTTTGGTAAAACATTTATCTGTTGTGGTTAGACAGTTCTGTGTGCAAGGAAGTCTGATACTTTGTGGGTAGACAAATACTCACTAATACTAAATACTCACATCAAGTGTGTCCTCATTGATCACGAGCATGCCCATGTTCTTGGTCAGTAGTTTGCAAGAATGTCCTACAGTAAAAAAGAAAAACAGAAGATGAAATTACACATTTCACAGAGGAAAATGTATTAGATTTCAAAAGAATAATAGGTGAGCAGCAGAAATGGCAGAACATGTAATAAAGTTCTACTTATACTGATCCTTTCACTATGAAAATGTAGTTTACTTCCCTGTTAGCTGTAATCTTGGTGACAACGTCTATGCTTTTCCAAACACACACACATTAAATACATGAAACAAAAACTCTAAAAAAGAAGAAACAAAATCAAGCAAACACACTACATAATGTAGCGATACAACATTTAAAGGATACCAATTAAAATGTTATAGCTCAGAGCCAGTGTTTCGGGACATGACTAATGAGTTTGGTTTACAAGGGTTTGTCAGTTTCCTGTTTTAATAGGCAGTTACAACTCTAAGTTACCCAACAAGGCTCTCGGGGGAATGTTCTCCTCAGCTCTTGGCTGGGACAGATGCTCAGGGTCACCAGCAAGGTGGTAGAAAGAGCTACCCATTGGGGAAAACAAAAATGTTTCACCCACCAAGACTGAAACCTTCAGTTTAATACTGGGGCTGTATGAAAGGCTACCATCTGTGGCATAACCGCATGAATATTTGTGGGCAGCAACACTTTGCTTCTGTCTGGAGAGATATTTTAGTTTCTTTTAGGGGGTTACCACAAAGCCCCCGTTTTGTGTGTAGATGGGTGGCATTTTCTTGAGTGAAACTGAGATAAGATTGTGCACAAAACACACAAAAACACACAGTCACAGTCAAACACAATTGTGCATACACAGTACACACACAGAGGGGGCCTTGCATGAGAAAATGAGTGGTTTTCCCCATTCAGAGCTGGAGTCAAAGCCAAACAGGGTTGGGGTCGGGGTCTGGGTCTGGCAGATTGTTTTCTTAAGTGCAAAGGTGCAAACGTCCAAAATTTGCCAATGTGTGGAAAAAGTCTCCCCATCTCAACACTGTCTCTACTCCCTTCCCCCTTGTCAATTCCTGCCACAGCCCTTCCGCTTAATGTGTTTACCTTAAGCTCATTTGACTGCGGCCAAACTGCCCTTTTTTAAAATTTCACCACAGAAAGTTAAATTCCTGGCCTTTCTCCATCTCGGGCGGAACTAAACACTGCTCCCACAGGATTTGAGGAATGTGTAACAACGACATTCATGTCACAGTAATCTCAGATGTTCCAGTGGGAACAACAATTAGGGGGGCATTTTTTAAGCCACAGAAAACACTAAAAATGAATACCACAAACCATGATTTTGGGAGGCAGGAAGAGTGGGGACCTGACATTAATTATTGGGCATGGTAAACTAGGTAGGAAGTATTTGTGTTGGCAGATCACGGGCTATATTTACTCTTTCATGTCTCTGCTTAAGGGGATGATGCACCCTGTGGCTAAGATTAACACAGCATCGTTTATGTGCCTGCCTTCTCATCTGTGATCCCTTCAGTGGAGTTTGGTAAAGTTTCCCAACAGGCTGAACAGCAGGCACTTTCCTTTCATTGAGTTCTGGCTCTGACCCGTCCTGAGTATTACGTACACACTGTATAGCTCCCCTCAACCAGCAGCTCACAGCACTGGGAGTGTGTCCCAGAGCAAACATTGCTCTCTCTCCTCAGGCAGCCAGACTCTGGTGTCAGAGTAGGTATTGTACATTATGTCATGATAGTTCAGGATTAGGAACACACTGAAACAAAGTCGGTATTTAGAGCTTCTGCTGTAAGATCAAACTAACCTGTCGTGTTTCAATTAAATAAATGTGTTAAATTAAGTAAACTCAGCTACATTCTGAAGGATTATGTTGTGTTGTACCAAGAGTGCGGTTTGGTGATTCAGTCCACCTCAAAATGTAGGAAAACCTAATTATGATGAGCCAAATTCACCAGTACAATGTGGTCAAAAAGTGCACCATTAACCTTGCCAACGAGGATCGTCTTTCAGTGAGGAAAATAGTAAAAAACAAAGTCAATATTGAGAGGAGATTTTTACACAGCAACTCAGTCAAACGGCGGACCTGTAAAAATACTTCCAGTGAGCATGTGCTGCTGCGGAGCCCTCTCACATCTGGGCATAGTGGGCACAAAGGGCTGATTCAGTCAGGCCACAGTGGTAGGTAGCCACAAATGGAGGTACTTTCAGTATCTATTTTTCTGACCTCTGTATTAAAAGGTTGGCTGTATTCATTCTTCGATTTGTTTTTAGTAATCTGAACTAATTTAGTCACATCCAACAGTGATAATGCCTGAGCTATATGAGGAAAAGGAATATGAAGTGAACCGATCCACTATAGTCAGTCCTTCACCTTTCTGATAACATCTGCAAGGCTTAAACCCCGAAGGGAGCCGGATACGTGAGAGGTGCCTGCTTGTGTACATATGCATGTTATTTATTTCATGTCAATGCAGTGTGCTCATACATCATCCGGCATTCTGCGACAGATGCTTTTGCCAGATATGTGTGACAGTGAAACGTTCTGCTTGTCAGTAGTTTGTCTTGCTGGATGAAGAATGACCGCAGGACTGACTGCAGTACCTGTTAAGAGGGCTGGTGAACACTATATTACTCCACAGATCAGGCTTACTGTCGACTTTCCATTTGCTTTAAGACACGAACAGGGCTGCCATGATGCACACGTTTTAAGTCTTTGAGTACAAACAAGTATTGATAAATTTACAATAATCCTGTAGTTTGTATTGATTGTAAGTAATTAACTCTGTGTTTATACCAATTAACCAATTAGTCATTTGATCTACAAAATGTCATTAGATGGTGAAAAGTGTCGATCATTGATTCCCAAAAGTCAAGATGACGTCCTCCATTGTCTTCTTTTGTCACGACTAACAGTCCACAAACCAAAGATATTCAGTTTACTATCACAGCAGACTAAAGAAACCAGAAAATATTCACATTTCAGAATCTGGAACCAGAGAACTTTGATTTTTTTCTTTTAAAGTTACTCAAAATGATAAAAAAGTATCAAAATAGAAGAAAGATCACTTCATATTGCACTATTGGTATTATTGGCTAATAATACTTTAAATGATAGAATAATATATTTAAAATAAAAATCTATCTGTTCCTGGAGCTTACCGATATTAATGGCTGTTTCCTGTTTGTCCCCAGTCAGGATCCAGATCTTGATGTCAGCTTTCATCAGAGTCTCTATGGTCTCAGGCACCTTATCCTGGAGCTTGTCTTCTATCGCTGTGGCCCCGAGCAGCTGCAGGTTCTACAACAGAAATGGAGAAGACAAAAAATGTCAGTAAGTGGCGACCATATCAGAAGAGGGCCTTTAAAACATCATGTGTCAGAGAAACATGTGAACCAAGATTGTGTCACTCAACTCACTCGAAGTTTTTTCCCCACATCAAACTGCTCTTGTTTATCACCCAGAAAAACCACTACCAGCTTAAGAGGTTTTGGATCAGGTACTGTGCCTGTGTGAGCATCTGCCGACACGAGTACACCCACAAAATACTGTTTGGTGTTTTTCCCAGGAAACTTGGTGGTTGGGCTGGTTGTGGGCTCATATGGGCCAAAGATTTGACAAGACCCAGGGGTAGAGGGGAGACAAGAGCCAGCAGAAGAGGAAAAGCAGAGGAAGCTCTTTAAGTAGTGACCTGAGCCCTGCTGCCTTACTTGAAACCACACGATATGGAAAACTGTGCCACGGGAATAACACGACTAGATCTGAGGAGTCCTCGTTTGCCTTTTTGATGTGAATTGTTCAGTTGTTCCTGTGGTTGTTGTTAAAGGCATTCTTTGTGGATTATGAAAACAGAACCACTTGGATCAGGATTTCAGCCCCAGAGCAATATGGTGGGGCCGTAACACCAGTCACTACCCAAATAACAGTCATTTGTTGTTGATGTGTGGATCAGGGTGGTGCAGGGAGTGTGTGTTTTTTGTTTGTGGAATGGGGGCGGGGGGGTGGTTGTCAGTTTTGGGGTTTTTTGTTATATGTAAAGCAATTTGTGTTACACTGCTATTTATAAAAAGTGCTACACAATAAAGTCTGACTGGTTGACTGAAATGCTGGTCAACTCTGTCTGGTGATGGTAGATCACTGAATATGATCTTAGTGATGAATTTTAGGTCTCCATGTCAATCCAGCACTGAAAGAGCTCACCAGCCAATGTGGAGAGACAGTAACTCTCCTATCTGCTGATATTGTGTAGGAGTTTTAAGTTTACAGACTGGGGCTGCAGTGTAGGAGACAACAAAGCTGGCAGTGTCTATCAGCTGCATTTAACACTGACCTCCTGAAGGTCTTCCAGGAATACTCTCTGTAGTTAAACAGACAGTTAGATGATATTATGAGTGAGTAATCCCAAAACTATACAAAGTCAGCATAAAATCATTAGATATGAATGGAAACCTTTTCATCAACAACTGGAGCAGCTATATTTTTGCAGCACTATAAAACAAGTAGTAAGTAACTTTAAAGGGTGATTCAGCCATCACATGCTTTACTTTCTAAACCACAGTTGTGTAAAAGAAAGGAACATTTAACGAATGATTGAAGATAGTAATTTGTGTAATAGGTTGCAAATAAGTACAAAAAATACTGATCACTGGATGAAATAAACATTAGAAATAGAGTACAATTGAAGGCCAAATCAAGGTTAAATTGTATTTTGCAATTCATAACAGTTTATCAATTTCTTAAACCCATCTGCATTAAGTAATCAATTTATTTAAGAGATGATATGAAAGAGTATCTAAAACGATGATGTTCCAGTGTTGGAACCCCTCTGTCTTTAAAACTTCACTGTGACTCTACTGTGCCACCATGTGGCTTTATTGTGTGCATTCTTTTAAGTGTAAGTGACCCCAAAGAGCAATGAACCCCAAACCTTGGCAGCATCAGTGCCACACTCTGCCCATTAAGCAAGGCACATTACATTTTCCCCTCTGAAAGCTTTATGTTTATTTCATGATTGATTGCTTCCATTTGTTTTGGGCAGCCAAGAGTAGCCATGAAGAACATGCCAAGTGGGTGATTTACGACTGTGGCTTCCTGTGTTTGACTAGTGCTTCCACACAGACCCACCTCACAGAAAATCAATTCTACCTGCTAGTAAAACCTCAACTCACTCTCTCTCTCTCTCTCTCACACAGGAACTTTTCAGATTTCCAGGTGTGATTGCAGCACCCACAGTGATTTCTCAGAAGGCCATAAGTTCAGTCAAGTCTAAGGCTGCTGCAGATGCACAGAAGTCTTTAAAATACATGTTTTGTACTAAGTTCAGGCAGCATGTGGCCAAGCCAATACATACAAGACAAGCAAGCAAAAAGGCTAACTCAGTTTTCAAACCTTTTCTATGAGTTCGTAGCTCTCCTCCAGTTTGAGGGCTCTGTTCTGCAGCGCGGTGGAGGCTCTGTGTTGGATCTCCAGCCAGTGCTGATAGGACGACTCACTGATGTCTGCCACCGCATAGCACAAAGTGCGCAGTCCTGGATGAGAGAAATTTGGATCAAATGTCATGATTTTTAACCATGATTTATAACAAATAACTATTTCAAACCTTGACTTGTTGACTAGATTTGAGCATTTAAAGCAATGTTTGTGCTGCTAAAGGTGATTTCTTTGATTTATGGTTGAACAAACACTACTACATGACAAGAGATAACTATACATTCTTGACCTCCGTATCAGTCATAATCTTTCATTTACAGTGGCATTTTTGGATCTGTTAAGAAAATGGGGTGGGTGCACTACAGTCTTGTGCATATTTATTGTTTGTTAACAGGATCATTCATTTGTAGTTCTTTTTTTTCCTTTACTGCATTTTCCTTCTCAATTAGAAACTACCAACCACCAGAAAGAAACAATCACAGGAGATTGTATTTTGGTGATTGACAGCCATAATAACTTACCTGATACTATACAGTAAAACTATCCAACCATTTAGCCACTTACTTAACAAATGTGTAAAACTCAAAGTAGGGTCTTGATTTAAATAACCAGACCAGTTACAAGAAGAAAATGTTCACATTGTATGTTTCTGCAAACTACAGACACATTTAATACGCAGTATATCAACATTTAATGTGACTGCATGCTATACGAGCTGACTTTCCTATTAGGAGGAAGAGGGGTCAGATGGTTGACTAGAAACTTGGTTAGATGAAGCAGAGCACATTTCTCAAGACCACCTTGCGACCACTGCCTGCTTCCCATTTCAACCAACAAAACCAGGTGTTTTTGGTGCGTCATCAGGAAATTTACAGCAATTTTAATTTTTAATTTTAACCCAAACCATGATCTTTACCTAACCCAAACCAAGTGGCTTTTGCGTTTTAACCTAACTTTTGCAACTGATAATGTCCGATACTGAAATGTGGAGATACAACATAAGAAGTGTAGTTAATATGAACATCAATCTTGTCGCAATCTCAGAATAGAACAAAGATTATTTGTTGAGTGCAAATTTTAAGAAAGCGCCAATATAAAGTTACTGTAGTTACTCTATGACTCTCTAAAAGATAGAGATGTCATAATATTTGATTAAAAAAAGTACATGATCATATTTTATTCATGCCTTTCCAAATGACTGTGACTGAAGATCTTCACAATCTGTACCGAATGCTATATTTAGCTCACATCAAATATTCCCAATGACATCATACTGCTTGCATCTCACAAGGGGGCAGCATGAACACAGAGCAAGACGAGACTCTGATGCAGCTTCTTTCAGCTCCACTGCCTTAGGTTAAGATTCCTTATACATTAGAAAATGGCACAGTATACATAAGGAAAATATTCTACAGATTCTTCTGCAACTGGAGATCAAGTGCTGATTATTTCCAGACAAAAATGGGAGCAGAGATGTAAGAAACATCCTAAAAGATATTTCACTTATGGCAGCCAGGGGGCGATGTTTGTCCACTCACCCTCTGTGGCAAATTGCTCCAGGTGCTTCAATGTGATCTCTTTGTACCTAGAGCTGTCTGCCAGACGATCATAGATCACTGTGTCCTGAAGGGAAACAAACACTCATTGGTTACTGACACCCACATAGGAAACAAAATGAACCTCCTGGACTCTGGCTACTTGGCAAATGAGTGGCTCAGGCAAGATCCAGCTTTTATGAGTTACACATTTTTTGTCTCTACTCAAATTTTGCCCAGTAACCCTGAGGGAATTTGTACTGAGGTAACCATATGCTAAACATTAAGTTACAGGGGAATGAACAAATGCATCTGGATCCTGCAATGGATAGATTACTCTAAATCTGAGCATTCAGCTAAGTGTTTTAATAAGAAGTCAGCATCATATTAAAATGTATAACAGAACCTGAAAAGCGTGTGCATGAAAACAAAGAAGATCTAATCTTTTTGGCATATTTGTCTTTTTCACATATTTACACAATCAGAAGAAGTGAAGAAGAAAGTCTCAGTCTTATTAGATGTTCATGGCAGAATCTGCTATGGAGGAATGCACCTAGTATGATGCTCAGTGCCCTTTTGTGAAATATGATTTTTTTCTGCTTTATTTTGTAACATGAACATGTGTGAAACATGTCGATTTTGCCACAGTATATGCCGTTGCTCATTGGAAAGATCCACCGTTAAGACTGAGGCGATAACGGAAGGAAAGCTTTCAACACTTGTGTGTGTAGCGACGATGGTGACGGGCAGTCATGCGTTGCCATGGAGAGAGACAGACACTCACAGCTCCTTTGCAGTAGAGGCGGATCTTCCCAGATGGGGTGCGCATGATGACTGACATTCTCTTCCTCACACTGTGACAGAAAAAGGCAATGGGGGAATAAGAGAGAGAAGGTGGGATAAGGAGAGAGAGCAAGTGAGAGAAATCACATTACAAGGTGTTACAGCCACTACATCAAATTATCACGTACAGTTTGAGCTAACATATGTCTGCTGAAATTAGAAATCAAATTGGCGGGTAAGAAGATATCACACCGAGGTCACACAATTAATTAGTATAAATCACAAGGGCTGAAGGAACATGATAAAGTCTAATAGAATGTGATTCTTTTGGGGATCAAATTGCAAATAAAATCTTTTATGTGCACCTTTATAGCCTGTTTGGACAACAAATTACTGCAGCAGTCGTACACGTGATAACTAATAAAAAAAGAACTGTTATCAAAGTCGTACCTTGTAAACTCCAGCACATGAAGCAGCTCATACCTCTCCTCTTTTCCAAGCTGAATTGAAAAAAAAAAAAAAAATACAAAGAAAAGAGTCAACATACTCAAAAGACAGACTAACTCCTCAACCTCAGTCTTCTTCTGAAACAGCCTTAATTGCACTTTAAATGTGTTTATCAGTTGTCTGCACTGAGCTAATGGCAGGAGAATAACAAGGTAAAATTCAATTAACTTCCTTAATTGTAGAAAGCACTAGGTACAAGACAGAATGATTAAATAGATGCTAAGAGCTTTGGAGGGCCTAATAAAGGTTACAGAATCGGACAAACATCTTGCAGACAAGATGTTCCCAGCGAAATAAAAAAAGAAAAAAAGAAAATGGTTTTTGCCTCTCTGAGTGCAATCATCAGGTTAGCCAATTAAGAGAGCAACAGGATGGATGACCTAAACTTAGGAGAGGAACGGACAGTATCTGCTCAGGATATAATCACAGCGGATGTGATGTTAGCAGTTTTCCATTATTGGACTATGTAAATACAAAAGACTGAGCTCTCTTTGGAGTTATGCATATTAGTTTTCTCTCAAGGTCTGTTTTAGAACATCTGAGCAACATGACTAAATTGCGAATTAATTGCTTAAGTTGCAGCCTTGAGATATTCCACTGATTGCAGAGACATTAAAACTTCATGAAAAAAATAATGGGGTGTGCATTGTGGTTAATGACTCGCTGTAAGAAAACTTTTGTGATGTAGGAAAGAAGAAATAAAAAATGCATGTTGATGAGTGTTGAACATCTGAATTTTTTGTTCCTCTACAGCACCCGATCTTAATAGTCTGTGTCTGCAGATGTATGCAATTTATTAACTCTTGTAACTGTGTTTTTATTCTATTTTTTTATGAATGACAAAAAAAGAATAATAGCTGATGATCAATTGTGAACAGATGAAGAAATTATATTTTCTTGATTAAACCTGTATTAACTGATTTTTGTGGGCTGCTTGAAGACAGATACTAGCTGTTGGTAAGTAGGTAGTGTACAGTGGGCTTTTTTAGAGCTCTGAAAACAGCTGCCTGCTGTGGTCCTAAACAACACTATGAGAGCAGTGAGTTTAAAAACAGTAAATTTGTGGACTAGACAGCTTAACAATCACCTGAAAGTCACTATACAGCCAAGAGGAGCTGCAGAGCTGGGTGATAACTCTCCGTAGGTTCATTACTACAAGTGACACCTCTGACATTGCACATATTGATAATAGCTGCTTCCAGGTTTTAACTTGACTGTCATGACACCTACATTAAATATGGGGATGAATTCATTAATCAGTACAACAGTGAAGCAGTTTGGCCCCCTGCTGTCAAACTGATCTTGCCCAACTTACCATTTCCACAAAGACGCTGTCTGGGGTTCTACCAGAAAACACAAAGCCCAGTTGTTGTGCTGCTCTCACCAGAGCTCCCTCATCTTGGAAGCAAAGACAAAACCCAAAATGTTAGATGAAAACACACCTGAGCAAGCAAACATCATCTGTCAACATCTGTCTCAAGATAACATGAAATCTGAGCATGATAAAAATGTGTATGATAAAAAGTATACTCATATTTGGTTACAAAAAAACAAAAAAAAAAGCTAGTTCATCTTGACATATCTACATAATGAAGGCAGCAACTGAAAGCTGTGGACCAGGTAGTTTATATTACAGCTTGCATGAGGATGCTGCAGTGTGAGATAAAGGCTCTCTGCTTGTTTTTACAGTTCACTTAACTAGCTTTCTCTTTGCAGCCATTCCCCGCTCAGCTTCAAACCCCAAAGCTCCATAAGGCCATGATTGTTCTAAGCAATCAGGCAAAAAAAACAACAACTCATCTCTCATATCAAAAGCAAAATGTAGGAAGAAAAGCAGCAGTATTGCTTTGTTCAGTTATTAAATAATCTATTTCCACAAATCAATGTGTGATTACTAAAGACCCATTGACTAATTGTACATCACATATGTTACAAGGTATACATATACACATATACACATATATATATGTCTGACACTGAAATATATCATCGGTGATTCATTTGTTATTGTCTATTTGGTCTGTGAATTATCAATCAATTTGGCAAAAGCAGAAGCTTCAAATTCTGTCTTTTGAGTTTTTGTGATAAGAGCTACCTTTGTTTACATTTGGAGACGCAAATGTCTTTAGGCACAGTGACATTTTCAGAGTTCATTAGGATGGTCTTTCATTTTTTTGGCACATTTACATATTGCTGCCAGGGGCAACCGTTATGTCTGAGTGGTGAAGCCAAAGCTAAAATGCTTTAAGCCGCAGTCACTGTTGAAAAATACAAAGGCAGCATATTTTGAGGTCTCAGTGGTTAATTTCCCTCTCTTGTTTGTCATGGCAGTGATTTCAAACACGTTAAAGTTTAAAAAGAAATTTGTTTTAGGCAAGTTTTTGCGATTGATGGATGTCTAAGTCTATCACATCAAGCTGTGAATGTGATAGACTGACAAATCACAATGAGGCTCAGAGAAAGTGAAGCACACCATGCATTTTGTAAACAGGATATTTTCTTTTTTTAATATGTTTCGTGGCTCTCCTGTACTGATGTTGATGATATATAAATGTCTTTATGAAATACTGCTGCCTGGAGGCTGTGGTGATATGCTCCATTTGCTGAAAACAGAGGTCATTAGATGGAAAATTAAATTTCTCAACAAAGAGAAATATCAGACATGCAGTATCATTGATGCAAAGCACGTAGAAACAGGTCCAGCCCATATTATCAAGAGCTGCAGCAGCACCTGCTAATATAATCACATGTAGTTCCAGTCCAACCTGAGCAAAGTCCAACCCATCAGTAAGAAACTTAACAGCTTCTGCAATTTCTGTACTTCAGAAAAAAAGTGTCACTGAGCACTACCTATAGGCAAGGACAGTAATAGCTTTTTTGTGACACTTGTGCCACCTAAAGGCATTAAGTGAAGTATATTTTCTATTTTTATATCTGCAACTTGTGAGTTTCTGTTTTGTAAATATTTAACATTAACTTAAATTATAAACTGGACAATACTTTCATCAGAATAATGTAAAAATAATGAGCTCACACTATGTCATTGTTATTTTTACCTTTAGGAGGCAACATCATCTTTTCTACATCTCCAGGTCTGAACTGCTGCAGCCCTTTTGTTTAGGTTGTCTGTGAATGGTTTGTCTGACAGTGACCGAACAACTGCACACACTTGCAGAATATTCTGCTTGCTTAACTTTGTGAGTTTAAGACCCTTTTGATGATGCATCTACAAATATAAATCTAATTACCTGCCACATTCTAAAATGTCTACTCTTGTTAATAAACACACTGAGAATGAGAACAGATGATTTGTTTGCCGTCCTAGTTTTATTCAGCATTTTCTTTGTTTTTCTTTGAAATATTTTTGCGAGTACTAATCTGGGATATAATAAGATTCCCAACCTGTACACACACACTAGGCTGTAGATAATCACAAGCTGTATTACACTAATTCTATAATAGCTGTGTTCATAAAGGTGTGATGTACCTGGAGATGCTGCCTGGTATGTGATTTTTCCATCAGCACGCTCAGGGACTGCAGTGTGACAGATGGCCATCATGGTCATGAACTCCAGGATGACAGCAGCTGTCGGCTACAGGAAACAGAGAGGGCACTTTGAATTTTAATCTTCTTTAATAGAAAAGGTGTTACAACAAAACGGAAACTAAATAACCAGAAAGACCTTGACGGTAGGAAGCGAGAGCACAGAGAGTTTTGTTTGACAGATTCTGATAAACCTGCATGAGTCACAACTGATGTACATGTGAAAGACAGATGACACACACAACTTGCTACAAGAGTCATGCTTTGCTGTCATGACATGTGTTGAGTGTCTGGTCATGTTCACAGACAACTTCACCTCAAAAATCTATGCAGACTTGTGTTAAAGGGGATTTGTGGCATTTCTTTAAACCTTTTATGGCACCAAATGGTTTGCTGCATCAGAACAGTAGAGACTTTTAGCCCATGTAGTACATAAAGTATGCTCCAAATGAAAAAGAAAAAGAAAATCTTGTGCTGTAGAGAGTCACACCACAAATCCTTTCTCACTAGATGTAAAGCTAGCTGTTTGCTCTCTGAACATTGCACATGCCTTGCATCAGTCTGAACCCATCACTTACCCTAATGATAGGCTTAAAATCTCACTTTCCTGTTAAGTATGCAAGTATGTTACGACAGTGTATGTAACTATAAAATCTAAATAAAATGCTACTTATTTAGGAATAATCTTGACCTGATTCATGGAGTCTTCAAAATGCATAATTATTTATGACAATCCTAAAAGTTTTATAAAACTGGCAAATAGAAAGCTTGGCAAATTTCCCAATATTAGAAGTCTCCAATAACTCTCCATATTGTTGTTTGAAGCTAACTGAAACACATGTGGTCAGACTAATGACTGCTGGTAACGAGCCAAACAGATCTGATAGAACTCACCAGCTGCTGACAGACATGCATGCATATGCATGCAATAAAAACCTGCTTCAGTTAATGAATAAAGGCCTAACCTATATACTGAGGGCATTTTACATTAATGAGGGGAAACATATGACTAACTAGCCATGGGATAGACTCAGACAGACATCTGCTGAGGCTCCTGTCTGAGGCTGCAGGACCACCAGCTTCTAGTCAGTGACCACAGCTGAGGCAGAGATATCAGCTGCCTGCAGGGCTATGCCAGGCTTGAATCACACAGCAACACTATGGACTGTAATCTAGCTGCTAATGGTTGTTAACAATAAGGTGGATAACAGATGATTATATTACCGGTTCACCTACATTATGAGTAACCAAAAAGAAACGTTCAAAGGCATAAAGCTTTACACTAGTATCACAGAATATACACCAGATGTTAGACATAATACTATATAATCTTAGAAACAGAGCACGTTAACACCATGCTACGAATGGCTGACTGCAGATTTTTCAAAAGCATCTTCGCTGCTCTTTCCTTTTCAAACAAAAAGCCATGCACACACAGACAGTATTATTAAATTTGCATGTACCGTTGGCCACGGCAATGATGAGAGCTCTCTAACAGGGAACAAAGGAGAAAATGAATGAGGTGGGGGAGGAGGGCAAATCAAAGGGCCTCTTGTAAATGAAAGTACACAGTGTCTATTACAGTCCAGGTGGCCGTGAGAGCTCCCTCTGCCTCCCAGCAGCATGCTAATCTGGTCTGGGTTGACAGGTATCCTCTGAAGGACGTGTGTGTGTGTGTGTGTGTGTGTGTGTGTGTGTGTGTGTGTGTGTGTGTGTGTGTGTGTATATGTGTAAGTGTATGTGTGTGTGTAAATGTGTGTGTGTGTGTGTGTGTGTGTGTGTGTGTGTGTGTGTGTGTGTGTGAGACCACAAAAATTTTAAGGAGCCATTCATTTTTAGACCCTGAGGGTGACGACATTTTTGAAATTCAGCATTCAAAGAGATGTTTGAGGGTTGAAACTTAGTTTTAGGGTGAAGGTGTTTTAGGTTTTAGTTTGTTTTACAGTCAATGATAGGGTTAGTCGTGGAGTTGTAATGGTTACGTTTAGGATACGGAGCTAGGGATAGCACTGTGCAAATGAATTTCCTCACAAGTTCAAGTACAAACATATGTGTGTGTGCCACTGCCAGGGTGATGGTAACCTAGACAGAGTGCAGGGCACATTGTGTGCTTTGCTCTGATTACACTATTAGATGTGACAGCTACCTAATACTGTGCTGCCAGCAATCACCCTCACTGACTCCGGGTAATCTCTGTCACAGCAACAGTGACGGACAATCATCACTTCGGACATTGCCAGTGTTGAAAAAGTTGAAAGGTCAAGAGGAAATGAAGCTGAGAGCCTGGACGAGCTCGCAAACAAACACCCACGGAGGCTGCTATAACTCTGCAGGCAGAGAACATGTCCAGTGAATCAAAAGAACACGAAAAGCACCAGAGGGGGTGTTTATTTTTGTCAGCACTGTTAATTCCCTACTCCTGTAGTCTGCCATCCCCCTCAACACTGTATCAACACTACTCCTACAAATAGCCTGCAGCAACGCAAAACTGTTGTTAATGATAAAGATAAGTAATGTTTAAGTAAGAAGTATACTGATGGCCATAAGGACTAAGTGTTTGGACTGTGAGAACATAAGGTGTTAAATGAAACAAATTGCTTCATTTAACATATACAGTGGCCTCATACATATGAGACCAAAGCACTGTTGGCTTATTCGTGACATTTGAACTTACATTGGTCTTGTAGATTTCATGGTAATATCATTGAGTTAATTGGAGTCATCACAGTGTACAGCCATATCAGCATTTCTGTGAAGCTGCACTTAGGTACAGTCGTGCCTTGGGCAAATGCTAAAGCTAGCATGACAACATCCTTACAATGACAACGCTAACATGCTGATATAATGTTATGGTGTAATGTTTACCACAGTCACCATCTTAGTTTAGCCTGTTGGCATGCTAACATTTGCTAATTAGCAGTCACACTAGCATTACCACTAAATATAAAGTACACATGAGACTGATGGGAATTGGAATAGTTTTAGAAGTATTTAGTCACAAACCAAATTATTGACCAAACTGAAACAATGTCTTGTTTGAATCAATCCAATAATAGTCAAGACATTTCACAAATGTGACCGTTATGGTGCCACTACAGGGAAAGTTAAG
Source organism: Scomber japonicus (assembly GCF_027409825.1). Taxonomy (NCBI): domain Eukaryota; kingdom Metazoa; phylum Chordata; class Actinopteri; order Scombriformes; family Scombridae; genus Scomber; species Scomber japonicus. The sequence continues at coordinate 21,897,733 of NC_070585.1, read as the reverse complement.
AGATGAATATACAAGTCTGTACAAAATTTCATGCCAATCAGTTTGGTACCGCTGGTGGTGCAATGGAGGAAAAGTTAGCTTAACAAAGTCATTAAGAGTCATCTTCTGGGCACTATTGGATATCCTAATTGAATGGAAATCCATCCAACAGTTGTCAAGACTCATCATCAAGAACCAAAAGATGTCAACCTGCTCGTGTCGCTAGGGGAAAAAAAAATCAATTGCTATCAGTCAAATAGTTGTTTAGATATTTCCATCTGCAATGACTGGCAGACGCCACTATCCCCAGAGTCACGCCACAAGTAAGGCTACATACAGAGATGAGGAGGAGAAACAGACTCACACGACTTCTACAATATTAAGACATCAACCATCAAAAAACCGCTGGTACAACACAACCTATTAGATTAATCATAAGCAGAATCATTACGAGACAAGCAGAGAGACCATGGTTTCTAAACAGCAGCTGGTCGTGTGCTTTAATTAGCAGAGGGAGCGGGGCTATCAATATGAAACTAAAGCAGATCCCATATAAACTCAATGTGTGGACAGACTCTGCTGTCATAACAAAGTAAACATCACAGTGGGATTACTACTTACCCTGGGCGGTGATACTGTATGTAATTAGATATGACATTCTGCCTCCCACACACAATTCTGCAGCTGAGTGACTCAACCAGCCAATCAATCACAGTTTTCACCTATTTCATTACTAAAGGTAGCGTTCCTGCCCCCGTTTCAATTCCTGTGATAAAGCCCTCGGCATGTAAAAGTCTGAATTTTGAGACAGATTCCCTGTGGTGTATTACACAGATGAAATAAGGGAAAAATGCTTAATCCAAATACTCAAAGTGTCACAATAGTCATATTTGGTCTTACTTATTTTGTCCTACTTGGGCAGTTTTGCAAGACTGATGCAAGTCTTAACATGCATACGTTTAACACCAATATAATCACTGTTCAGCTGTGTAGTTCCCCACAGTAGATAAGTAAATAAGCGGGTCTTCATCCCGTCAAAATGAGCTAATTAGCTTGTTTGCCTGTCTGTGTTTACAATGTCTTGTAAAGAAACAGTAATCCGCCCCTCAGCATGACATTAATCAAGCTGATATTAGAGGCAATCAACTTCAGTCCCTTTGTCTGTCAAAACACATCATCTTAGTCCAAAATAAATCATGTGTACCATAAAGAAGCCAACACAAGTCCACCATGCCACTGATGACAAGAGGACATCTTATGCATCTGGCAACTGCATACAATTAGATTCAAAATGCTTCTTAATTTTGTCCCAAACAGCAACCATCACTGCAGGCGGGTGGCGGGAAACCCTGACATTACTTACGTGATTACTTTGGAGGTTTTCCAGTAAGCTTGGGTCGTTAAATCCGGCCTCGTCTGATGAGTGTGTGCTGTGGCTGGAAAGAAGAGACAGAGAAGTCAAAATACAACATGTCAACATGACAAACTATTCAAGAACCAACTGGATATAATTCATTTGTGTGTTCATTTGTTCAACACTGTTGATTACAATGTTAGGAGTTATAAAAGTTCACCTTTCAAGCAACATCTGGCAGTTTTTCAAATAATACAATAAGCAGGACAAAAATGTCTCTTATGTACTAACAGCAAAACTAGAGTCTGCATACAATATGTTACAATTTCAAATTGCATCTAAAAGAAATCCTGTGCAGACTGGCTGGCTTATTTGAACATGGTTCACTGAGTATTTTCTCGATTGAATGAATACTTTAAAAAAAACCTCAGCAAATAGTGAGAAGAGAGCCACACGTAACATATTCAAGATCCAAAGATATTTACTATCATAGTGAATACAGTATGTGTCAGTAAATTATCTACAGTTCTACTTGGAAAAAAATGAGTGTAAATGAACTTTTATAATTATTCTATTCTTCTATTTATAATTAGATAAAACTAACTTCCACTGAGACTGGCACCACAAAACAGGCCTCAAACTGGTGTTAACACAGCCAGGCTATGTGCCAACAGTATTGACATTTGTTGAGAGCAGTATCATCAGCAATGCATGCAGAATGCAAATGAAGGTCCCTTGATCTTTGGCAATGTGATGTACAGTGTGACTATTTTGGAATCTGTCCATGCTGGCAAGACGCAGATCATCCTCTGAGAGAACAATGTCCTGAAATGGGATTTTTATTATTTCACAATGCACCGAGAATCCACACTCACTTATTTTATCATTTTCCCCATTTATATATCATGTTCTCTTCAGTCATTTACATAAATAATGAAAAGTGTTCCCCTTTGATTTAGAAATGTAACAATGCAAGAGAAACTGCCTCCTGGGTAATGATAAGCAGGAGGAATCTCAGGCAGCTTAAAGGACCATATTACTCATACACTAATCAAAGCCTAATAAATTACTGAAAATACAATTTGTTTCTCATACTTGCATCAGAAATGTTTTTTTTACTGGCAAGATACAAAGTGATTCAATATCTTTCGGTCCATTAGGGAAAAAACGATTTAATCTCTCAACAACAGAAAGTCATGCTGGACTGAAAAGAACATAATTTTGGATTGTAGATATTTTCATTTGTAAAAGAAGAGGATGTTTTGTTTTTTTTAATCCAATTTAACAGTGGCTTATGCCAGTGTGTATTTAGCCACGAGGCGCTTGCTGGCTGTCCAGCAGGGATCGATTCATGATTCAGTGATAAATAGAGACCTATAGATCAGGACGACAGCAGCTTTGTCTGCGGCACTGGGGCTTGATAGAAATGTTACTGAGGCTGCCATTAGCAGCTATAAATCTTTCTAATCCCAAAGGACACACTTTTCAGATTCCTAAGAGCTAAGCATCCAGCAAGCTGGCAATACTTCCATCTACTGCACAGGAAATAGAAGTTCAGGAAGAAAGAGAAAGAGGAAAAAGAGAGCAATGCAATTAAACAGCAGGAGTCTGGAATCGATATTCTGTTACACCTGCGTAGATACTCTGGAGGTTGATTTAATCTATCACAGTCAAAGGCTTTATTAAATATGTCAAGAAGCAATCAGCAAACAAAGTCTGCACTTCTAAAAGCTCCATGAAAGTTAGCATTTACTGATGAGGGCAGATGTTTCAACTAAATAGCTTTAAATTGTCCATATAGTATAGAATATATTTTGTTCTGACTAACCTATATTATATGCATGTGACTTGTATGGCTATGCACTATTTCTACATGAATGCATAAAAACATGCATTAATGCTGCAACAAAGACTGAACATGCTATTTTTCACAGGAAATCTATGGAGTCATTATCACTGTTTCTATTCCTCTGCTTGTAGAGAGAAGGAAGCCCTCAGCCTCTCTTTACTGCAGCAGTAGCATCGCTCGCCATGTTGATTGTCTTGATGAAATTTTTGAGGCGCGAGCCTGGGTGTGGAGGACGGTCAGTTATTGATTATCTGCCAGCACACAGAGGTCCTGTCACTATGGGAACAAGGGTGCTGGCTGTTCACAGTCAATAGCCAGGGACCAGTTCCAGATTAAACCTACTGTGTGACACACCATACTGTCCTGTTTCTGACAGTTAGGGGGAGGAAAAAAGAACATATTACTGACTTGAGTGAAGATGGCAGCACACTCTTACAGTGTTTGACGCTGGACTGAGATAAGATCTGATTTAGATGGACGCAGAGAGACTGTTTTCTGTCACTTGATGGTAAAATAGACAGGAAACTGTTTATTATTTCACAATTAAATCTTAAATAGCTTTTATATCTGTGACCAAATATTATGTCAACAGCACCTCTCAGTACATAAATAAAGCATTCGAGTTATTTGAGAGAGAGGGGGGGGGGGAAGCAAAAACAGACATGTTCTCGTAGAAGTTGGCAACTTCCTTAAAAGCAGCATGACTCAACATTTTGGCATAATAGGTATTAACAAACAGGTCCCAATCCCCCCATGCAAAATGGATGAGACACGCCCATGCTGTTACTGCAGATCTCAACACTATGGCAGATGGATCTCAGAAGTAGGACTGTGTGTGTGTATTTGTGTGTGTGTGTGTGTGTGTGTGTGTGTGTGTGTGTGTGTGTGAGAAATAGAGAGATGACGGAGAGGGAACAAGTGGGTGTGTAGCTGGGAGCTTCCATCTCCAAAGTAAGTTTGATGCTAACAGGGGAAAAGGAGAATGTGCTGCACTGCTTCAGCCTCAACACCCCACACAGTAAATGCTGGAGGGTTTGGTCTATAAAGCCTGCTGATGTACAAGTGCATGTTATCAGAAGGACACAAAATGTAATCACTCATAATTCAATAATAATGCCATAATGACTCATTTGTTTAAGGCAGTTCTGTCACATCATTAACACTTAAACACTGTATCAAGAGTCACAGTCACAGACAACACATCCCAAGTGCACTGAACGAACAGAGAGAGAGAAAACAACAACCATACACTGAGGTACATATATTGTGTTCAAAGTCACGATTTCCACAAGGCAAGGCAGCAGTACTACATCACAGAAGCGGGAGAGCGAGGAAAAAAAAAAAAAAAAAAACACCACCATTTCACAATCAGACATCTTACCAGTCAATGTCTGCAAAACTACCCTCCTCAGCCTCAGGGACGTGACTGTTGGAGCGAAGGTGGGGGAAAAAAATGATCTTGTTGACAAAGTGTGGCGTTAACATGTTCTATAAATGTGCAGGCGCCAGGGTGGGATTAAAGATGGGTTTGTTTATGAGTTGGCAGGAGTTAGAATATCAGATATCCAGGAAGGGCTGTAGCTGTGGTATGGGTGTTAGGTTGATAATAGCAAGCCTTTGAATCATTTATTCTCTAAAATGTTGTTGAATGAGTCATTGTCTAGAGTCTAAATGCAGTCGTCATTATGTTGTCAATTACTAGCTGTCATAGTAAAGTCAATTAATAAAAGAATATACCGGTAGCTACGAGTTACTAATTCAATTGTGCTAGTATTTGCTCATAACAGATGTTAGTCATACTAGTTGTACTTCTTAAATGCTGTGTAGTGCATATTTTGTCACAAGCCACCTGTAAATAGTTTTTCACATTAAAATACATTTGAGATACATTAAAAAATACTGGCAAGAATTTGTCACTGAAATAGTGGAGTATATTAATTTTCTTTTAATTAAAGCTATTGCAGCAAAATTGATATATGAAATAAAGCCACTGAGCAGTATTATTTTTTTCACTTTGACTTAACGAGGAGCAGATGCATTTTTTAACAACAAGAACAAGTAAGACAATAAATTAGTAATACCAACCTGATAATGAAAAGTAATCAAATGTAACGTCGGTCACACAATATTACCACATGGATATTTTGTTAAAATGTTTTGGGGAACAAGATATAAAGAGACAATGAAAGCAAACCCATGAAAGGCTGGAGCAAACTGGGAGATGATACACATTTTTGAGACCAATTTTGTTGTAAGTTAAATTTCTTCCTCTTGTTCTACATCATGTAAGTGCGAGAACAAGTTTTTGCAATTACAGCTGAGCTGTACGTGCATTTGTGTGTATCCACCAATAAAAGTACAACTGAAAAAAACAATGTTTAAATCTGTAAACTATTTTCACATCTCTGCTTCAGAAGACTAACTGCAGTGCAGTTTTGTTTTGTTTTTTGTTTTTTGTTTTTTTTAAATTGTAAAGAGTGGAGCCGACCAGATGATGTGCTCCACTGAATACTACAGCTCTCTATTTGATTCACGCCTGGCTTGATTCATATTGTGAGCCTTTTTGCTCTTGTACCTTCAGTAAAGCAACTCTGTGTGCAACATACTATACTAGGCATATGTAGCAACTGTATGGAGTTATATTATACGAAGACAAATTGCCCAAAGAGATGTGGTTTATTTAAAAAACAAAGTCACAATATATTTCTCTGAGTTTTGTCACTCGAGAATATCTGTAAAAAAAAAAAAAAAAAAAGCTTTCAAATCTAGTCCAAACTAATAACACCCAGGAGGATTCTGGGAGCCTTCCTAACCTAAACAGTATCTCTCCTTGAGATTTGGTCTCCAATCCAGTGGAATTAATTAATGTCTACACCCTTGGGGATGGCTTTATTAATTACAGCAGCACTTAATTTGTAGAGAGGAACACATGCAGGCGGCAGTGTCAGGGGGGGCTCCCTGTGCGTATGTGTGTGTGTGTGTGTGTGTGTGTGTGTGTGTGTGTGTGTGTGTGTGTGTGTGTACCAAATTACAAGTTATGACTTTGCATGTTCATTCATTCGTGTTAAAAATATATGATGTTCTATCTTGTCTTTCCCTCAAAGTATATTTTACTTAGACATGTAAAAATAAGTGTTTAAAATGTGTTCAAGTATGTTAATTCCACAAGTAGAGACAAGTTAGTTACCTGTTAAAGTTTAATTGAACAATATGTTTCACAACTACTGCCGTATTTCACAATTAACTTTAGGCAAGTAGACAACTGGATGCAATAAAACTAGAAATCTGTGACAGGGATAGGAAGGAAGTACCATTCATCAAACTTACACTGCATCTAATAGTGTGCACACAGGTTTATGCTTGCCAAGCTGTTTTACTGTTGGGTAGACACAAAGCTAATTAATCCATTATGTGTTTATATCATTAAATAAATGTCATATCAACTATAAAAAGGCCTAAACCTAAAGGTGAACTTGCACAGAAATAATAGTATAGTAGTAGTTAATAACTGTAATGTTTATAAACAAGGGTCTAATTGTCTGGTGGATCATTGTATAACTACCCAACAATGACATGTACAGTAAACTGCTTTTCAAAATAAACCCTCACAATTCTTATTTTGGAAACCCAGAAGTAGAAGAGTCGGCCAAGTGGTAGCATCATCAAAACAGCCTCGCCTCATTAGAACCTGCATTTCCCCTCTTCTGCTATGAAGCACTCATCCATATTTATCAGATGCATGAGAGGGAGTCCTCATTTCAGAGAATCAAAGGGAAGTATCTCTACTTGGGATGAAGGAGAGACTGCTGCCTAACTTCAGTCTTTTCAGTAAGAGACTGTCTGTCCCTGATGACCAACAGGCTTGACCTAATTAAACGACTGTTAAAGAAACGCCAAGGAAAGGCAGACATTAAATAGCACATCGAACATTGAAAATGACATCAGCAGCAACTATTTAAAAAAGAAAAAAGAAATATAAAAAAAATGATCTTGGAGTTATCACCTCATCAACATGCATATTATCTCTACTTAAAGTGATTTTATATTCTTGACCAGGGAAATGACAGTGAGAAGTTGTCAATGTCCTCACTGCACTAGCATAACAAGAGCTTTGGTACAGAGAACTGCAGATAAAATACTCTCTTTTGTCCTTCAGCCTGCACTTCATCAATCATGCTTTTAATTGAATCCTAATGGGATTAATCATGTACTGTCACGCCTGCACTTGCTTTGTTTCTGTAAAGATACTCTGCTATCCCACTTGTTTTGCATCCACTGAGGCTAATTATCTATGTGCTAAAACTAAATTAGTTTTTTCAGGGGAATAAAACATTAAGGCTTGATTAAATGAGATGTTAAAATATAATAGAATATGTTTTTATTTCATTGCAGCTCAGACAAAAAACTACAGATGGTTTTAAGACGTTGCCAAGTTCTGGACCTTGCAGAGAAAATACTGAACTGTAAAGCCAGTTTTCATCATGACAAACGATGAAAAGAGACAGTTAAGTGCCTTTGCTTGAAAGTGTCTGTCCGCTTTTTATTTATAGTTTATGCTGCGAGGAGCACTGATGCAGCTGCTAATGAGAAGGCAAGGGAGGACAGAGAAACGCCAGATGTACTATGGTGCACACTCTGCATTTAATGAAGGTGATGGGGGAGGAACGGTAGAGGATGTAAAGGGGGTAAAAAGATTGTGGAAAATGAAGGAAGAAAGAAACATACCCATAGGCCACACCGGCAACGGTGCACTTCTTGAACTGCATGACGTTGCAGGTCAGGGTCCCTGTCTTGTCAGAGAAAATGTATTTCACCTGCACAGATAGAAGAGAGGGTGACATTGTTGACAGTGTCGTGTCATAAAGGGTTAAAAATCACAATGCATCAACTTGTAGAATTTAAGTGGTTTATTCCAAGAAACACAAGAAATCCATAGTACATCTCATTTGTATACACATATCACATGTCATCAGCCAGAACACAAGCATTTCCTGTTTGTATGACATTGTGAGGCTTTTGCTCACAATAGTCCATCTTTCACACTTTCACTATTTTTCTCTTCTCACTCCACAGAGGATGATATCCAGCCTGCCAAGAGTCAGGTTGGCTTCTTGTTTCCTAGTGCCTCACCCAAAAAGACTTTGCATGAACCATCCTGTATTGAATATTCCACCTAAAATGACCTTACAATACAATAAACAGTAGGGTACTTATTTCATGAGTGTACACCAAAAGTTTTATTCTATAGGAGTATAAAATAACCTAATATCAAGTGTAATCTGAATTGCATTACCTGGCCTAATTCTTCATTCAGATTGGAGGTGCGTGCCATGGCCGGTGTGTTGGTGGGCTCATAGAGCATATCAGTGTCCTGAAACAATCACAAAGAACATGAAGTGTAATTTTACTAAAGGAACACATGTTTTGCTAAAAATACAATATTCATATCAATATCAAAGTAGACTTCACAAAAGTGCTGAAAGCGAAAAAAAAAAAAAAAAATCTGATGCTTCACTTCAGTCAGGTCCTTCTCAATCCTCCCTGTTTGTTTCCCCTCAAGAAAACATTGAACCAACTGAGGCAGCGGGGAGAGAGACCAGCTGAGAACTGCCCTAAATGTTCCTAAAAATTCCATGCTAGGATTTTCATTTAAAATTTAATGAATAAAAGGGCTCAGAATAACTTCAGGCAAAAAAAAAAAAAAAAAGTACGATTTCTCAGCTGAGATAGTTGGCGGGGTTGACCTAGTTGCTCAGGATGTAAGAACACAATATTCTAGGTGTACTCACTCAAATGCTTCATGCCAATCAGGACTTTGCAGGGGTTTGTATACCCACTGCAATGTTTTTAACATTTTCTTTTCTTTAGGCTAATGTTATATTATTGTGTGCTAAGTGGTAAAGCTACAATCAACCTTGCTATTCATAAACAGTGATTTATCATTTTTATCTTTTTTTATATACTATTTAATGTATTGTGTTTTACTTTATTGTATGTGATGATCAATTGTGCATTTCTTCATTTAATAGGTTTTCTTCAACTCACCCAGTTGATGAAAAAAGCCTGGATGAACTTGATAACTTCCAGTGTGACCAGGAGACTAATGGGGATCAGGTTGTTGAACAGGATGATGAAGGTGAGGAAGTTGAGGCCAAAGTTAGCTGCCCCGCCATCTATGAGGGGACGAATTTTGGACAAAGGGAGTGATACACAGGAGACTTATCAGTGCTGGTTCATAAGTATCAGTTAGTTAAATGAAAATGCCCAAAGCTACTTCCAGCCAATGATCTACATTATCCCAATCAAGAGGATGTTTTGGACTAATGTCGTGCATTAGCTGGAATTAACCATTTCTTCCACCCAACCTCATCCTCTTATGACTCGACCGATTAGCAGTCCAATTTAATGTCCCAAAGATTCAAAGTAGCGGAAAGGGACTGAAGTATCTCAAATGTCATTAGTGTCACAGCAGCAGCCTTGGCATCCAGCATGATCCAGGCAATGAATTCCACAAAGCACTATGCAAAATGATGCTGGTCCCTCAAAAGCCCCATACAACTGGCAATGATCAATATGTAACCTCACTGACACCAAACATGAAAACAGGAGAGATGTGATTTACCTTTCCTCAGCTTGCAGCAGGTTGCAAGAGTTACCTTCCTCAACCCAAGCCTTGATATTAGCATAGCAGTTGAGAGGGAGAAGCCCTTCCCCATGACAGAGCGATTGCAAAACAAAAAACTGGATGGCACAAAGAAAGTGGCAGGATGGAAGCTACTGCTACTGGTACAACAACACATATAGGAAGGAGTACGTTTTTTATTCAGAAGTGGGGAGGAAGACAAACATATTGGATGCTCTCAAGACAAAGGAGGGAGATTCAGTCCATAGCACATTCTCAACCAACAAGGAGTGGAAAAGAGTGGGTGGATTATGCCAGCAAAAAAGTCTGAGTGTTAATGATGATCACTACATCACCTCATTTCGCTCATTTCTAGTAGCCAGCTTGTTATGTGCAAGGATTCTGCTATTAGATTAGAGAGAGAGAGAGTCTGGGTTGGATCAGTAGAGAGCCATTAAAATAAATAAAAATCAAACCATAGCAGGGCATGCACCAATCACACAAGTGCAAAAGCACACCTGATATGTATTTCTTTAAATGTATGTCTCTGCAATGTAAGCACAAAATTAATTTTAACTGTGAGTAATCAGACAAGTTGACCAATTGTTGATTTCAATATTTTAAGTGACCTTCTCAAAATGGTGAGAAAAACAGAACTAAAAATAGCTCCTTTTTGTGGTGATAAATGCACAGCTACAACACCAAACTAAATGTCTACATGTACTAGACGTGTAAACTGTAGCAGGTGGTGTGAATGCATAACAAATGACCATTATTTATTTTTGCCCTCAGTCTGCATTAAGTTTACTTTTCACAACGTATAGGCTTAACGCCTGTGATGACCAGTGTCAGCACTCTGTGACCGCTCAAAGTCAAATTAATTATTCACCAGGCATGCATAATCGCAGGCTGCTGTGACATATGAGCCTGTGCGATGTGTGGTGGGCTAACATTGACTCTGCTGTTCCGTGTCTGTGTTTGCCTTCCGAATGATGGTAAGTGGTGAAATTACAATAATTTAGGAAATGTGGTGGGGTGTAAGTGAGATTTGACAATCTTCCCACCTCTCTCTTTTGTCACAGGTTGGATAATATGCACTGGACAGAGTCTCAACAACTCCTCATGGAAATACAATCAGTCTCAAGATGGACGCCTGCTTTATGACTTACACTACCCTCATCCGTGTGATAACGTTTCCTTTAGATGTGGGTTTTAATGCCACAAAGGACAATATTAAAACCCCTCAACAAAACCAATAGAAGCCAATGCAACATCTTATGAAAGGGGAGAGTGTAAGTCGTAATACAGGCTTAAAATTGACCAGGGCACAACCTCTCCTACACAGGCCTACCAGGGTACAGAGTAATGGCCAGAGTATCACGATAATCACTTTGCATACCAGTTTCAGAGCTTCATCAATGCAGACCAAATGGGGATTTCACTTTAAACAGCTCTGTCTTTTTACTGCAGAAACTGAGCAGCCCATATTTTTGTGTGTTGCTGCTGTGTAATATAGCAGTTTTTTAAAACTGATACATTTTCTAAAATGGCTTGAGAATACACATAAGAACTAAGCAGGTTTTCACCTCTCCCCATCCCTTCTCTCTAAGTCTGTTGTTTAAAAAAAATCCACACAAGAAAAGAAGGCGGCAGAGGCATTCAGAAAATGTCAGCTCTTGCCCCTTGGGTTGCACATGTTGTGCTCAAGCAATAAACACATAAAAGCCTGCTGCTATGAAGAGCTTCCTGAGTACATTATCATCTCACTGGCAGTAAAAGTAAATGTTGCTATTCCTTTCTTGTAAAAATGAAGGAAAAAAATAAGATGAGGGTCTGAAGCTTGGCAATTGCAAAGCGTTTAACGTGGCACCAAAAAAATGGAGGAAAAGTGAGACACTGTTTGCATCAGGCACTGAAAATAACTAGACAAAGGTATAAGAGAGCTGGAGGGGAAAAACCTATTGTTGGATCCCTGGTATGTGCTTGTCCATGGCATGGGCCCATACAAAGTAGGGCAACCATATAGGGGGCGAGGGTAGGGGGCTTCATTTGCTTAGCAAAGGCAGAGCTTCAGTAAGGGGTTAGTAAGGGAGGGTCATTCACGGATGGCCAAGGCTTTTAAATGGTTGTTACCTGGAGCTGTTAAAAAAACGACAACAAAGAAAACAACAAAATCAAACAGAACATTAGAAAGGAACAAAAAAGTACAGCAGCGCAATGATATTCAACCATTTCTTTTTCACTCAGTCTCACACTCACAACACATTTATGCATGTCACAGCTGTCTTTTCTCAGTTAACAGGGAATTTACTTATTCCCACATTGCCACATATTTCACTTGTAATGCGAAACATAGTTTAACTGAGGCAACATAAAAAACGACACAACACATACCAGCATTTAACAAAGTAACTCAAAATGACAACGAAATAAGCTGATATGGACAAGTGAGACAAAATATGTGGAATAAGATGAGCAGCATTGGCTGTTGGGATTCTTACAGTTGAGATCCATGTACCAGGCATCATTGCCGTACTGGTACTTCCAGATGGTTTGGCCGATCGAGCAGACCAGAGAGATGGCCAGCAGGCAGCCAAACAGCACAAGGATCTGAAAGTTGGTGATACGCTCAACGTTGGACAGCTTCAAAGGAGGCCGCGTGGAATTCTGGGTAACATGACAAGACAGATATGGTCAAAATGAGGACATATGCTTAGTGGTAAAGTTCTCTCATATGATATGATAACTGGTAACTGTGGAAAGTTGTAATTATTTAAATCCTTGTAACACATTCATTAAAAGCATAACATATCAGAAGATTAGAATTTAAAATTAAGACAGACAATGTTAGGTTCGGTTACATACATATCATGATGATAGATATGTTTTAAATACAGCAAATATTTACTTGCTGGTAAATGAATTACATGAAAAAGTAGAACTGCTCCAAAATAAAAAATCTAAAAGCATCACCTTTTTACCACACTGATCAGTAATTTCATTTTGTAACAGCAAATAATACTCTCCAAATACAATGCAAATGTACTAAACCTGCATGAGCTTTGTGTCATGTCCTGTGTAGACCACCACACCGTGGACCCACTGGGTGTTCCTCAGCTGAGCTCCTCTCAGTAAGATCTGGTCTGGACCCAGCGGCATAGTACTGTAGTTAGAAACACCACAGCCATGAGTACAGTGAAGCACTTTTCATTGCAGAACAACAGGCTAACAATGTTTCATACAAGGTGATATAAATATTATTTAAGTATTTGGTTGACAGTGATGGCTGCCACATTTATACAACTAGTCATCATCCTTTCATCTTTTAATTTAACATGGACCTTCCTGACTTCTTATGGATATATATGACAACATTAATAATAACCAACATTATGATGTAAACAACCTATTCCGACAGGTTCACTACACAGCCACTATAAATCCAGGTGATTGGTTTTTCATGATGCCCTGACTTGTTCATGTCAGTCATTTTGTAAACACAGCACTAGAATGGAAATTTACACATAAGTTATACAATAAAAATTCAATTTGAACATGTAAAAACATCCATGCCAGGAGGAATTTTCATTTTCAGTTGCTGATAAAACAGAATAATGAGGGAATAAGTTTCCACATGTGAAAAGATTTACATCAATATGGAACAGATTGCAGATCAAACTATAAACATACTAAAAGCCAAATGTAGCATTTGGTAACAATGCCTCTTCTCTACTCCTAGAATCAAGCCACAATGTTAAAAAAGCTGCATGTAGTATATACTGTAGTACATTTTCCTTCCAAACAAAGCCTCCAAAGAAAAATCTAATTTAATATCACTGCAGCAGGTGCTTTCATTTATTCGGCAGAAAGATTGAATAATTTCTAAAACCTCATAATGCACTAATACTGGCACTGCTCCTGGATAATGGGCTATTTAGTTGGTAAGTGGGGCAAAGAGCCAGACACGCAGCTCTGCACCAGGACCCACCTGTGTCTATCCAGCCGGATGTTCCCAACAAACTCATACAGATGGCGGTTTGGGCTCTCACATTCCATCCGCCCAGAGAGACGCATCAAATTGTCGATGTCCTTAATTTCTGCGGTCACTTGGAGACCCTGTTGATTTATTTATGGTCACAATTGCATCTTCAATGTAAACAATGAAACACAAAAAAAGGAAAAGATGCTCACTTGTCTGATTTTAAGGTTGGTTTCTCCATCCAAGTTAGATGTTTCAATGTAGCACATACCCTGTGGTTCACTGTTGTGGAGAGGGAGAGGAAGTACAGACTTTGAGTAGAACTAAAATAAACAACAATAAACTGGTTCTTAATCATTTCTAACCTCAGTCTATTAAAAATGTTATATATTACTGTAAATCAATTAGCAAAAGTGGCACTAATTATGCCCCTGCAATAATTAACATTAAAATCAGTCTCGATCATTTATAAATCTAACTGATAAAATGAATCTGAAGTGGAAAAAGGGCTTACAAAAAGGACAAGAGCATACTAGATCACTGCAAACAAAGATGCTGCATGCCTGCCTAAAGGCCACTCCGGAACATAAAAGTGCATCAATGTTTTACTGAGTGAGAGATGTCATTTAGGACAGACATAACATATTTGTTTGCTTCTAGCCCTAACTTTAACTGTCTATAATACACTGCAAAAGGAACAGAAAGTGGAGAGAGAGAGAAAACACACCACAATGGGGTGATATGAGAAAGCAGGCATGCTGAGCACAACAAACAGAGCAGACAAATGGGCCTCTGACAGACTCCGGGCACAGGGACAGAGAGTTAGAGCATGCCGGTGCTTAAGGTGAGCTGGGTCGCTGGTTAGCTACTCTTTTTAATAGAGTGATTTATGCATACCGAAGGCCGGTCCAAACACACACAGGGTAGAAGGGAAATCAAAAAGAGATCTGGACCCTGAAGCCCAACCACAATCAATGAGGTGTAGACTCTGCTGCTATTAGCCATCAATTGAGAGCGTTGTTTTGAGGAAAACAAGCAGGATCCTGCTGTGATGGCCAGGAAGTGATTTCCTAAACTTTTTTTAAACTGGCACTATTCAAAAAAAAACCTGTTTATACTAATTGAGATTTATAAATCAAATGGTAGTGACAGGTTACTGAAAGAGCAAAAAACGGAAATTCCAAGCTTCAACTTTTCATCTTGGAATGTGACTGCATGCAAATTGTCACGTCAAATAAAATGCTACATTCAGGGTGCCATACAAGCCATGCAAGGTTGAGAATGTGGGAAATATATTCACACCCAAAAAAATGTTCCTGTTCTGTAAAAATATGTGGAAGAAAAATAGAAAAATGAAAAGGTTTGTCTATTTTATCTGGAATTTGCCGACATAATCACCCTTCCTTCCTAAAGTATGAAAATGAAATATTTCTCATGTGTGTCAGGAGTGAGAGAAGTGCTAAAATGTCTTGTCCCAGTTTACACACAGCCCCTATCTCTCCCACAGCTGTGGTTGTTGGTTTCCTGACCTGGACGACAGTATGACGAGATCAGCCGGGAGGTGATCCCCGTTTGCAGCTCTGACTACTTCCCCAACAGCCACCTGATATTACCAACCAAACACCAGCAGGGGGCGAGAGAGAGTGCGTGTGGCAGTTGATCGCATGGGCCGGAGGGGAAAAAAAGGAGGGATGGAGAAGGTAGAAACAAAAAAACACAGACAGACAGACAAACATCAAACACATAAGGGGAGAGAGACAACTGTTTCAGTTTTGGGAGATGAGAAGAACACAATGATCAGTCCTGTATGATCAGAGAGTATGATTGGTCATCTGTTCTCCTTTTCATAAAACCATTTAGAAACACATAATGAAGTGACGCTGCTTGTAAAGGATTTATTTTTTCAAATGTAAGTCAAGATTAAATGCAGATGAAGAAGAGGACATTTTTGAACATTATCCTGGATACATGGTCTGCATTTTGAATAAAATTTGACTAAATTTGAATCTGAAACATCTTAAAAGGGGGATATAGAAACATACCAGGCAACAAAGCCCAGTCCATACCATAGCAGGTCCAAATGGTTTTTGAAAAGGTGAAGGAGGTAGGTAGGTTAATGTTGACATGGTCGCTCAATTCTAATTCAAAATCACATTACCACTGCCCCACCTAGAGAAATGATGGCCACCACATCACTTTCCTCAACTCTTTAAGTGCTTAAATGTTGTGTTTTTCCACTAATATTACCATACAGATATTGAAATGAAGATTTTCAATCACAGGATTTGACAATATTGTGTCATTACATTGTCTAACCATCATTTCTTTTGGGTGAGCTGAGAGAGAGTAAGAAAGGAGAAAGAGGGGAGAAGTTCCCCACAGTCTGGCAGCAGGGTGGACTCCTATACCTGGACGACAAAATGACAGCATCCGCAGGAACGAAATCACTGCCATTTACTCTAATAATATCGCCCACTTCAACCTGTGAAAATAAACTGGTTACTGCTGTGCACTGCCTAGAGAGACAGCATAAATGGAAACATGAGTTCAACATCAAGAGTAGAAATGCACAGCTGAAAAAAGAAAAAAGGCAAGTACATTAAAGCAGTAAACATAATACAATAGTGATGAGAAGATACACTGAAGAAACAGCTGGAGTCTTCTTTTCATTATTGTTGAACTTTTTACCTAGCATGTACAACCATTCATATTCATATTTATTCATTCAACATTTTCAGTGAGAAAAATTGTATTCATCAACATCTTCCATTGTACAAGCAAGTAAGAAAGGAGACATTTAATACAACTGTTGTTCTTCTGTCAAAATGTCTGTTTATCTGAACTAATCACAAAAAATGAATTATTAAATAATTTAAGAATTAAAAGTATGTGGTAAATGGAAACCGCAAGACAAACAAAAGCAATGAAAATGCCTATCAATTATTGTCATTTCTTTTTATCACAGTGGAAAAAGAAACATCACAGTCAACATCATGATTTTAGCTTGCGTGTTTAGCAATGCTGATTTTGTTTTAGCCATATTCAAGCTGTACTAAAAGAACTGAATGAACTTGGAGACCAAACCGAAATCTGTGAGACAAGCTGCTTTTACAATATGCATGTTGAAGATGTAAAAAAAAAAAAAAACATTAAATATTTAAATCTAAACCCTTTTTAGAGAGAAGGCGAGGAAGATTCATATAGCAGGGAATGACAGTCACACAATTTATGACTGCTGACAATATCAAATATTTGATGAGTTAATATTGATACCGCTGACACTGTGCTGATTGATGTTGACAAGTTTTGACTACATAATCCTATCTTGAAAACTCCCTGAACTCCACCCTTCAGAATCTCTGATGCATTAACTCTCTAATGCATAGTTGTTACTTGTTTGTATAATGTCTCAATGTGACTCAACTGTCCTCTGTGATAACGGATACACCCACGCGTCTGCCGATTGGTCTATTTGTCTATTTTGAAGTTATCTTGATATATACATTTTCTCATGCAGTAATCATAATAATGTTCAATCACCAGCCAAGTAGTTGAGATGGCAACATCGGACGTAACATATCTTGCTGTTACTTAAGGTAATAAATAAAGTTCTTGTCTGTCTCATACCCCCGAGAGCAGAACAAGTGATTCAGTTTTTATTTCACTGCTAAATGCTGAATGTACCTCCTAATGGATGAGGCAGTATATTAAAGTACAAATCTACTTTATTTCTGCACTGCCTTGTGTTTTTTATCCACTTTCTGCTTTTATCCAAATTGTTCCAGCCACAGTAATAAAATAGTTTCTTTATGAGGGAAGAGAGGAGGCTGCTCTCTGGCCTCCAGCGTAGCCTTCAAATGACCATCCACATGGAAACGCTGGTTTAATTAGTGGCTGGATACTAGAGGGGTCAGAGTGTGTGTCTGTGTGTACACAGCGTGTGATGGTGAAACTGGTACAATAGATGATGAGTTTTGTGCTCCAGATGAATAAGATACAGACCAGTGAAAATGATCATTAGTGGCACATTGTGGGTACATACCTTCTCCCAGTGCACAATCTCCCAGGCACCATTCCTCAGTACTGCAGTGAATAATGAGAGACATGGGGTAAGTTACAATGAAGTGGTAAAATAGACAAAATAAGCAGAGAATTTAATGACAGTATAATTTGAGACAATTTACAATGCTTCCATGATAAACATTTTCAATACCTTGACATTCTTTTTTGTTGACAACGTTGTCAGCTTTGTGACGTTTCTGTAAAGGAATGCAAATAGTAATAAATAGCCTGAAGAATATGACTCTGTATAGTCTGTATAGAGAGAGAGAAACAGAGAGACAGAGAGAGAGAGCAAGAGAGAGAGAGACAGAGACAGAGAGACAGACAGACAGACAGACAGAAGAAGACTAAGACGGGGCTGCAGTTGCAAGCTGAAGCTGTAATAAAAAGGTCTGTCACATGAGGCAGGACTGAAGGCTGTTCTACATCTGAGAAGTTCAATATTTAACATCATTTCTTAAACACGGAAAATAACATAACTGGCACAAAAAGTTAACTGACTTTTGTCTGCATGTCTCATTTTGTTACCTGTTCCTACCTACCATATCCTGCACTGAAATTAAGGGTGTTAATTAAATATTAACACCCTTAATATTTAATCAAGTAATATAAACAGTATTTAAATTAATGTCGCTTCTACTCACTTACTGAGTAAACTATATCATGTGTACTGTGTGCAACCACACCAAAACACAGATCTGCAGTGTTACTACTCCTCATGTCCCTCTTGTCTGCAGAACAGCCATGCAATCAACTGTGGCTTCAACAGCTGATTCCAAGGGACAGCTTGTCAACTAGCATCACGCTGAGTAATAATGTGTTGCTGAGGCCATCTCATACAAATAATGACTTTGATTGAAAAATATGGCTCCTAAAAGTATAACTTGCTTTTAGGAGGCACATTATTTCTTCTTCTTCTTCTTCTTCTCTTTCTTATACACCCACTCTTGTCCTCTCTGCTTTCTACGCACTTCCTTCTTTTTCAGGCTCTAGTTGAGTCAAATTTGATTTAATATCCCTGCAACATGCAGTAGTGTCTAATGAATAGGCCTGCAGTGTCGCATGGCTTCAGCCTTTCACCAGCCGCACTACGCCCAGAAAAAGTTTGCTTGTAGAGACCTTCACGAAGCTCATTCATCATTCCCTGTGTAAGAGCTGTCAGCTAATTTCACTCATCCATGCTATCTGCTCTCATTGTACAGACCCTCCTCTATTCATACAAGTGTAGTAAGAGTAGAACTGTATTTATATCTGTTACTTCACAACTTTTCCTGCCTTTCACCCTTCTCATATCCTCTCTCGCTCCGTCCTTCCCGATGGACATTGAGAAAAGGAGAGATACTGTATTTAGATGATGTGTGTAATTGCGGTGCAGTGGAGGGCGAGTAGCACACAGGAGGTTATGCGTAAATACTGCAGTATCAAGCCTCTGTACACTTGTGCCATAGAGGGGGTGGTAAAAAGGTAGAACATCTGCAATGTTACCTTGATTAACCTGCTAATGTGGCTTCAACATAAACCTTAAGAGACAGTGAGCAATGACGGAGGAGCTTGAACCACACAAAATCTCCCTTTTACTCCCACAATGTTTTAAATACACTGCATCTTGTGATCCACAGTATTGCATGTTAGTGTGTCACATTTTAAGCTGAATAACAGCTGAACTTTGAAGCAAAAACAGCCTGGCTCTGCTGGAGTAGAAGAGGGCAGCAACAAGGTAAGATAGCGTGCTATACAGTATGTGTCCATAGTGCATGATTCATGAAGTTACGGGTCGATGTTGCCCTGTCAGGTCAACCTGTGAGGGACAGCGCAATACAAGGAACAGACGTGTGTGCAGGTGACCTTCAGCTATAAAGACAGAGTCATCACCACTCCGTTCCCATGTTTTTCACAACAGGCCAGGAGAAAAAGTGCTGTGCTGGTCCCTTCAGCCCAAGCTCGAAGCTAATAGTATAGAGTAGCTGTCCACTGGGACCTGCATAGAGGATCGCATTGCAGGGTCACTGCAATACAGTAGAATGAAAGTCTCTCACTTTGTTCAGACAGGCTTGAGTGGACTACTTGTGGACAAAAAGTAAACATATTTTAAAACCTTTAACTTCATACAATAAAAAGATTTTACCAAAATGAAATAATACTGAAATCAACTTTTCATACTAAATATAATTGCACAACCTTTATTCAAGCATCTGTTTAACAGTTCAGACTTGCTTGAGGGCAGATAGTTGTTTTGTTTTGTTAGTCCTAACTGCCTTTGTGCATGAGCATTCAGTATCTAGGTTAATTGACTGAATGAGTACTCTGGGTGCAGCAGCCACAGCTGTGACCTCTGATATAAGTGTGTGAGTGTGTGTGTGTGTGTGTGTGTGTGTGTGTGTGTCTGCTTATCTATGTCTGATTGTGTGTATATGTAGGGAAACATCCTGCTGTGGTCATGTAGCCATCACTGCCTCCTCTCTGCTCCACAGGGAACAGCTCAAATCTCAAAGGACAAACTAAAAGAGACAAACCATAAACCCTACACACTCCCTATAGCGGGACAGTCTACTTCAGTGAAGGGAAGTCATTAAACAGATAATCACTGACCCACTTTATCAATAAAGTGGTGTCAAACTTTTAGAGAATTTAATTTTGCTTCATGAACTCACACAATGATGTTTTTATAGTTACTACATTAATGCAGTATGTAAATGACAGACTGATAAAAATGATCAAATATATGCTAACATTTATCTTCTTATCTGCAAACAATGAAGATACGATGTACACATTTTTTACCACATTCTACAACACATGGTAATGTAATTTTGTCCATACTGTCTGTAATCATTGAGGACCATGATGTGAAAGCTATGATGGGAAAATTCTTTAAAAGGTTGTTGATTAGTGTTTTTAATCAGTGCCTTGCTGATGTGTGCATGTCTTAACTGCCTGCAGTAGTTTTTCTAGGCCAGATGAGGGCCTGATGTAATGTAACTTTTACAGAAAACACTGTCTGACAAACACACTTGTACGATTATACATCACATATAGTTTGTGTAGTTGGTAATACTAATACAAAAAGTAATAAAGATTAATAAAAAGATCGAAAAGGAGAAACACAAAGACTTAAATAATATGTGAAGTGTTGTCTCACCAGATCCTCAATGATCTCCTTGACTGCTGCCACCACCAGGATGAAGAGCAGCGGCACCAGTGTGGTCCAGCGACCAGTGGGAGACACATCTGGGATTTGCTGGAAAAAAATAAAAACGAAAAATTATGAGAAGATGGAATAAAAGAAAATTAAGTAAATCTTTTTTGTCAGAAAATAAGAACATTGCAGAAACTTTGAGAGGGTTTCATGGCTCAAAATAAGGTGGTTCCTAAACCCATCCTGCTGAATACATTTGCTATCATCTATTAAAAGTATGACAGTGGGCAACAGCAGAAACCCTATCTGTGACCTTAGTGGATCACAGTCTTATCAGCTTGTTAGGGAGTTTGAAATGGTTTTTGTTCATGTTTTAGCAACACAAACACTCAAAATGATGGATTTGTTTGTGTCATCAGTGGTGTCTAAGGGCTCTCCTTGAGTGGCCTGGTTAGAATGGGTCAAAGGTTGGATCAATGGCACGATCCCAAATTTTGGAAACAGCATTTGACAGATAACAGATAAATGACAAAAACATATGCAAACTCCAAACTTAAAGGGAGCCTCGATTTACCTTTGAGTATTTAATTATTTTCCTATTTCAGGTCTTCCAAAATGAACAAATGTCAGCATAATTAAAGCTAAACTATATCACTCTGACATGGTTGGAATTAAACCAGAAACACTGCGGTTTGGCTACCAAAGGGCTCTAAGGAAACTTAAACAAAATGGATCTCTCCTCTTTCTCATCTGCATAGTCCTTTTATTCAAGGTTGCAACATCAACAGGGCAGGTAATGAAGATTCACTGGCTGCTTTTCAAAGCAGCAACTTCAAGGTCACTGGATAGAGCCCCTTCCCTTCCTCAAAGCTCTCATTAAAGTGGGCGAGTCTGTCAGCGCGGATATAGGTAAAGACGGACTCTGAATCCTGTGAAACCTTCCTTCTCTCCATTATGTAATATTTTCTGCTAAGCTTTGAAGACCTGAGACAGGGATTTGGGTTCCTTTGAATCATGTAGTAATGATTGGTGGTTGAGGCTTTAAGTGTTCTTAAAAATGGATTAATGTTGACCTGTGCAGGCAAACCACTGCAAACCTTCTTGGGTGTAGAAAGTCTTTGTTCTGCTAGTATTTAAATCACAACAGTGACAGTACTGCTGGGATCTGTGGCTGTTTTTGGGCAGTAATCAAAACATGAGCAGAGCCAATAATCAGCTGGACACTGAAACTCTGCCCAGGAGAAGCTTATTCCTGCAACAAATTTAATTTAAACGTTTTTTTTTTACATCACCCGGTTAATCTACTTGTGGCTCCAGAGCTGTTGAACCTATTCTCTGTGTTGTCCAGGTCTCTTTTAGTTTCTGTACTGCATTATAGTGACACAGGTACAGTGAAGGACCAGAATATGACCATCCACTGCATGAATACATTTTCAAGGCATGTGATATGAAGTATAGTGTGTTGAACCTGCAGACTAATCTAACACGGGCACATATAGTATTGAATCTATTATTCATTATGTGTGTGTGTGTGTGTGTGTGTGTGTGTGTGTGTGTGTGTGTGTGTGTGTGTGTGTGTGTGTCATGAAATTACAGACATGACTTTGGAACTAGTGTCTAGGTCATTGCAAACAGCAAAAGAAAAAAGACCGCAGCATACTGATGGCAACAAATACAAAATTGAAGCTGGGTAGAACAGTGATTTAACATTAATAGGGAAGCTTGGTTGTTATCTTTGTATTCAAATCTGTTGGGTCATATCTCTGCCTCCCTCCTGACATTGTACAGACATAGAGGCAGCAGCAACATCACATCTTACCTGCAGGAGTGCAATGAAGAGAAAGAAAGCATTGGCCGCCCTCCTGAACTGCGAGTAGAGGAACCGAGGAAGGAAGGTGAGGACATTATATTTGGCCGTGCTGAAGACCAGATCAAGCAGCAAACACGATGATGGGTGGAGGAGGACGAGAGAGAGAAGGAGACAAAATAGAGAGAGAGAAACAAACAAAATGGTTAATTCTTGAGATCTGAGGAGCCATTTTTATGGTATTACCTGGTTCACATTTTCTCAAGTCTTAATACATGACTCACATGCTATATGTACAACGTGTTAAGTTATCAGTCACTATAAATGTTCCTCCTGCCCATATTGACCTTTTTCCAACTTAATCTCTTTGGGTTTTGGACCAAAAAAACTAATTTGAAGACATAACCTATGGCAAACTATGACAGACTAATTAATAATGAAAATAATCAATAGCTGTAGCTGCCTGCCACTCAAACACATCTAAAATAAACACTTCTTTGCTCCTGACTTCATCGATTGTACGCAGTTCTTTGTGTTGCAGAGACAGGTGTGTCTGTGTTTGTGTGAGACTGATGAACAGCAGCTACCAGCAGACTTAATGATCATAAAGAATAATTAGGAGGAAGACGGGAGCTGGCAGAGGGGTGGGTGGGTGGGAGGGGGCGGTAAAGAGCTTCTGGCATGACATGAGGTATGCTCCCCGTGCTGCAGTGGGATTGGGGAGTTGGTGGGGGGAGAGCCACAACATCCCCACAGTCAGACCTCCAGTGGTCTGATTTACAACAGAGTTAAAGGGCCAGTCAGAGCAACCTCTTTGGGAGAAGATATATGCGGTGACGTATGGCAAGCCGCTGGCAGTGCCTTGCTTACTCACGCACACACTAACCCCATCACACATACACAAGCAAAATATCAGAGGATGTTGCCTCCAACTCATCCAAAGGGGGCTAAGCATATGGAGTTAACATTAGTGATACAACTGGTTTACTCCTGTAGGTCAGAATCATATCTGACTAACATGTTTTCTCCATTTTTCACTTGTGGCTCTCCCACAAGCGTGATGTAAAGTTACAGAAAACCGGTCAGACGTTGAGTTCATTCAAAGGAGTTTTCTATTCACTGTCATCCTGGCTGCCTGGTACGACAGAGCTGTCTGTGATGAGCGAGAGGGACAGAGTGAAAGCAAGTGAGTAAGAGTAAGGCATTGTTCTGACAGCAGTGCAATGTAATACCAGCCTCACAGAGGAGCCTGACAAAGAGCCTTGTCAGAACAAGGGTCAAGAAAAGACCAAAGCTATTGAGCTTTGTCTCATTCAGGAAAGTCTAGTTAGCTTTTAGCCTACTCTTGACATTTCAGCCTTTCCTGAAAAACATCATCTCTGGGTCACCTGTTACCTATTACAACAAAAACACATTGAAATATGAATCAGTGCTGACAGAGCAGAATAATACAGAAGCTAAAACAGGCCATTAAATTCTTGAATTGTGAACACTACTGAAATTGGAAAAACCCTGAATGTACAGTATAGCACAGAAACATTTCACTTTGAACTCCATCCATCTGAATTATTGTGGTTTGAATTTCCTCCTTAACTTCATGTTGAGCTATTATTAAAAAAAAAAGTAGTAAGGGAGGAGAATGGAGTTCCCACTTATGTGAACAGCTCTTTCATGGATAGTGTGTTATTAAAGTACAGTGTCATAAGAGGAAGCTTGGCGTTGGCCATCATGAACTGAGAAGCCAATGAACAAATTTAGTGACAATTTTAGTGTAAATACAAGGAAGTGAAACGAGGATGCATTTTGTTTGTCTCTTTGTGCGCCAGTGAGAGACAGGAAGAATAAAACATGTACTCCTCTCAGGCCTTTATTCTCACTCGCAGTGTTTCTCTCATTTCTAAAAAGAAACTTTAGGAAAACCAGGTGCATGATTCCCTCAGCATCTGATTAACATAAATGACTGTATGTTTAGTACAGTAGTCTAGTACATATTGTGCCATTCATCATCCAAATCCCTTAACAATACCATGAGTGTATTCATATTTAGTACAGATGAACCCACTGGGTGTTAGAACAACCAGGCCTGGTAGTGCTAATGCATAATTACTGCCATAGTTTATCCCTTGAGATACAGAGGAATAGTAGGTGGGAAATCTGGTGGCAGATTTAAGTTAAAAGTTGTGGCTTGATCATTTCTTTCTTTCAGTAAATTCCTGATCTCATCCTCTTGTTGCTTACCAAATCTTTTTTTTTCACTCCTCTCTACTCTCTGATCTCATGGGGCAGTACTATAAAGCATGCTGTGTCATAATCTCTAGTTACTCCTGTACACTGTGTAACTTCCTCCTCTGACGCAGGGCAAGATAAAGAGCTCATTTAACACTGCCCTTAATGGGTGATTATGGATCTTACATTTTATTTCCTGGCAATGCCCTGAGGATCAAGACAATATGAGAGGAGCACTTCCTCCACCCACTTAGAACTATCCAGATTATAGCCATGCACACTCAATCAGAAGACCTTTTTTACGCTATCCATCAGCCTTTCCACATCAGTGGAAATGTTCAACAGATCACAGTATACATTTCAATTCAATTCAACCTGGAGGAAAAACAACAGGTAATGAGCATATTCTCCTCTATGGTTTACAAAACTATGATTGGTAATGACAGTAGATTATGTTGTCTAAATGACATGGTCACGACCCTCCCATAGGCCATAGTAGACTCTGACTGGGTTGCAGGGGAATAGAGACAAATGTTAACCAGCTGTTGCCAGATGTGGACTATCACAGCGGATAAACTTCTATGAAAATCCCCCACCCGTCTTTATATTTGTGTTGCTTTAAACAAAAATTCTGTAAATGTTGTTTCTCTGCTGCAACACATTCATATAATGTTTTCATTATGGCTTGAAGCCATAGAAATATTTGGGACACAACTTCAAAAAATGCTTAAAATAAGTAAATAAATAAAATTCCCTTGAATAATATTTTGACCATACTAATTACATTTACCCAAACATTTCAGCATATGTCAACTGAGAAATAACAACACGACACATTATTCTTACTACTTTTAAATTGCAAATGTTTATCACACTGAAAGTCCATAAAAATAGAAAAGATAAAGCTAACATGTAAATAATGACTTACTGAACCCTTTATAAATGGTTTACTACTTCGTTAGTCATTCTCAGACAGCTGAAAGCCAGCAGGTGTTTCCAGCTGTTACTGTATATTCAACCACAAAAGAGATAATCAAATCAGTGGAGGCTGGCGGCTGGCCACTACAGAAGCCTTTCAGGAGTCAGAATGCTTTTTATCATTTGTTTGAGGGTTAAATGCATCAAAACATACAGAAATCCTGTATGGTAATTGCACTGGAGTGACGGTGGTTAGATAATCAATTTGACAAGAGTGAATTAATAGGTTCCTCCTTTTCAAAACAAACATTCAATGGAAACAGAACTGTACACTAAAATAGCATGAAGCTGAATGACTGGTTGGACTGGTAACCTCTACAGATGAAGTTACATCCTGTTTATATTTTCTTTTTAGATGTGCATGTCTCTGTACTCGTAAAATTGCGTGTTAACTCTAACTGTGTTGTTAAATTTTAGCATGTGGTGTATGTTATTTATGATATGGTGTTACAATGAGAAGCTCTCATTTGCTCACCATGACTTTAAAAGTCACCCAGTAAGCTGAGGAGGATGTAAAAATACCTTGATGTGGTCAGGTGACCACAGACATGATGCTCAGTATCTTCTGTGTAGTGAATGTGTGTCGTGTTTTTTGTGTCCATGTCTGTCTGTGTTTGTGTGTCTCAATAGTTGACGGACATGCACATACAGCTACAGCTGAATAAACAACCCACAATAATCTTTGTACATAATAGCAAAGCCATTGTGCCTGTCTGTTGTGAGGCTGCAGCAGAGTAAGAGTGCTTGTATCTGTGTGATGTGTGACATATCAGGCACACACTAGGACATGCACTTATATTGTTTAAGTGTTGGGAGTGAGCAGTGACATATGCTGCAGGTAGTGATGCTGCAGGCAGAGGATGAGAATAAGTGAAAGCGAGAACCTGTGAGGGCTTTCTGTCTGCTACCAAGATTGGATTCACCATTTATCACAAACCTTGCTCCTGTTAGTGTCTCCACGGGTCACTCTGAGACAGCAACCAATCCTCTTGAACAAATTAGATATTTAGAGCAGACCAAAGCCGGTGCCCTTAAAGTGTGAGGCAAATGTTTGGGCAAATATGGAATACAAAAACTACAAAAAACCAAACAGAAGAACTCACCAAAGGTCAAGTCATTGGCAAGTTGTGTACTTCTGTGTTCAGATAACGCAGTAACACTTCAAATCTCTGAAATTATTTGACAAGACAAGACAGTAGGGAGCCTGGGAAAAAAAATGCAGCTTGCTAAGGCATTAACACGCAAGCTGCCATCCAAAAACTGTATTAGTGCTGCAAGCATTCAAACTTTTAACTCTACTTGAAATACACTTCAATACTACAATTTATAATTTATACATCAAAACTGGTACATTATGCACAATATCAATATAAGGTTGAATGTTGTTCAAATCAAAGGCCAGTGCATCTGAATGGGATAAACCTGGGGTGTTTCTGCTCATAACCAGTCCAGATTAGATTAGATTATTTGGTGACCGGATCAGTTTGTAAGAAAAAAGAAAGTTAATTATTTTTGAATATTTTACCTTTTTACATCTTTTTTTACCTCTTTGCATCAGCATCACTTGAATGGAACTAATGTGATATTTTCCTTTATTTTATCTTTCAGCAGGGGCAGGTCAACCACTGAATTAACGAACGCCTCCAGTAAGGTCACAGCAAATTTAGTATGTTTTTATTTTAAAAATAGAAAGAGGTGGTCTTTTACAGCAACGACCAGATTACTTAGACTTCTCTGAGGAAATATAATTGAACCATCAACTGTCTGGTACTTCAAAAGAGGTTAATAAGAAAGTCTTAAATGCAAATGCTCATTGACCTCTGTCTGTTAATCCTTAATGACAAAAAATATATGAGAAACAAACCTGATTTCTGCTTTGTCTATAAACTGATTTTAACATTACAAAACACGTTCATTAATGATCACCACCCATGTTCTCACAGTTGAATAATTCCAGTAAATGCCTTAGAAAAAAGAAGCTATAGTACCATTTCCTCTCATTTGTGTCTCATGTCAAAACATAACTGACCTACCAGTAAATGGTATAACTGTAACCCTTCCTGTATCCCTCCCTAGCAATTTTTTCCCTTCATTTATTACTCCTCTTCAGTTTAAAGCTGTATGTCTGTGTAAGCACATGCATATCTCAAGTTGCTCATGCAGCAGGAATGCTAACAGTAATACTCTTTGACAGTGGATGCCCAGATCCAACAGTCCTGACCTTTAATGCTAAAAGCGGTGCAATTCTCCAAGAGGAACAACAGGATAAAAAAAGAGCCAGCTGGGAATATCGAGGCTAAAGCGCCACTGGTAATACAAATCTTGCAAGTACTTCTCAAATATCGTTATGGCTGAGGGCACTGTCATGGCAGAAAGTGTGGAAAAGCCCTCTGTACTGCAAAACAGTAGTGGCTCCTCACATCAAAACCACTGTACTGCACACTGTTTCAACTCTGGGTCATCCATTCAAAATCATCTTGGGTTGAATACACATCATTAGATTTTTTTTGAGGCAAAGACTAAAATATAACAAAGATCAGTCTGTTCTGCGAGTGTATAAGGTATCTTGATTTGTGTCTCTTTAGGACAGAACAACACTTACACAACATATGCTCAAAAGCCCTTCAAAAGGATTCTGTATTTTTCTTTTCTTTTTTTGCTATTGGGAAATTCACCCCAGGATGGCATTTGAGTATCAGCTAGACAGTCAAGGCATGCCTTAATTCTACTGTTTTGCTTGTGACTTGTGGTTGTGAGGTTAATGTAGGGTTAGAGGCAGAGTAGCAAGTTATGCTGCAGGTCACCATGAAAAGCACTGATGACCTCTGGGCTGCCATTACCCGAGTCAAAAATAGTAGCAATCTACCCACCAGCCAAATCCTTGAGAGAATACAACTTAAGTGTAAATTTTTAAAGCAGAAAAGATCAAATTTAATTTCAAGTGACATGGGGAAAGAATCTTTGCCTTACATAATTACACTAGGAATGTTGGATAATAAAGTGATAGAGATCAACCTTGCGTGACTGGTACAGTGCGTAGCGTCAGTTTCGTGACTCAAAAACATGAGTTGTGTGTTCTTCTGTTGTAAATGTCATAGAGGATGTATTATGTACTTGTGCTGTTGTAAAAACTGTTGCTTCGTCAACACGGTGAGGAAAGACACACTACTTTTGTCCATCCAGACTTAAAATATGAAGGTATGTGGACATAGTATAGCAGTCCATTGTGCTCAACAAGGTTTTCGACATTCTATTAAAAGGCACCATTGAGGCTGCATTGACAACGAATTACATTTTGTTTGTTCTGGCACACAAATAAGGAAACAAAAAGTACATGTTCCAGCTTATTGCATAAGGAAGAGGCAGAGAGGAAGATGAGCAGCTACGCATTTGACTTTGAAAGGCGTACTCAAGGGAAAAAAAGCAGACCACCACAAGCCTACAACCGTTTCTTGGGTCTCACATTATTACTGCTTGGGTGGTATTCCAGGGCTGACCTAGTGAAGCTATTAAATGTGAGCCATGGAAACTTTACTACTTGGCCTGCAAATCAAATGCAGAACATGTGGACAAGTGACAGTCAAGTGTCACCCAAATACTGGAAAAGACTGATATAATAAAAATGTTCCACAACCTCATCAGACTTCTTTGACTGATTTGTTCTGGGAAACCATGTCGGTCTAAAAAGCATCACAACAGTAATTAATGTCCTCATGTTTCCCTGATGTACTGTGGAATTTCTGATCAGCTGTAGGTTGGTGAGCTATGTGTGGAGGTTCACAAGGTTCACATTCATTAGCTTCAATTGAAATACCATCCAAGCCGTGGTAGCATTAGACCAAAAAAAGGGTTATAGTTGCTTTATGTGGGGGCTCTTGCCAGCACTAGTTTCCACTAACATGTCACTGTTCACTAAGCTGCCAAACATGTTGCACCATCCAAAACAATATGATACGTCAAGGTCTTGCAACTAGCTTACAATAAATGACACCTTATCTTGTATTTGCACATCAATTCCCAACCAACCATGAACACAAACATCTCCTTACCTGACTCGATTGCTGCAAAACTTGGTGAACTGCTGCTGGTTGAGGTATATCAGTCGGGCATCTTCTTGGTCAGCTAAAGATGTCTTTTCTGATGTGTCCTCTGTCTTTTCATAGCCTGCAAAATGGAAGAAAAGACAAGTCTATAAGGAACAAAATCTTCCCTCGTACAAATAGAAGTAAGATGGAAAGGTGTTTAGAAGTGTTGGAGTTGAAGCGAGTCGGAGAGTCCCCCCAAAGGAGTCTTTAGAGTCTGTAAAAGGTGCGCCGGTATCCTTTACACTCAGAGTGAAAGCTATAGAGAGTACAGTTGTCCTTGGTGCTTTAGAGCCCATAGTTATCATATCTATACATTAATATTTCTTTAGAAACTAGACTTGCCTCAGTTGGGTAGCATTAATTTGATGTCAGTACAGTGCTCAACTTATCTTATCGTGCAGTGAGAAGGTCATTTGGAAAATATGAATGTGGGT
Source organism: Scomber japonicus (assembly GCF_027409825.1). Classification (NCBI taxonomy): domain Eukaryota; kingdom Metazoa; phylum Chordata; class Actinopteri; order Scombriformes; family Scombridae; genus Scomber; species Scomber japonicus. Next base: position 21,867,222 of record NC_070585.1, on the reverse strand, counting down.
TTGAAAAAGTCCCTGACAATGCATCTCTCATTGATCCCTACCCAATAAAATGCCAACTTTGCATCTGAGGTTGTCAACCTAGTATCAACATAATTCAAACAGTGTTCAAAACGGTTTGTTTCAAGGTCATCATTTATTGATAATAGAAACCACCTGCTTTATGTTAACATTGTGACATTTATGATCTATCATGGAAAGTGATAATTCTGATAAAGTTATAGTTATACTCACATTAAGCATAATTGTGTTACCTTTTTTTTGTTTTAAAGAAACCCTAGTCAAAGTTATACAACTTAAAATAATACTGACACGCCTAAAGCAGTAAATGTTCATGAACTGTGATTACATTCAGCTCACATTTCAGTAATCGCTTCTGAGAAATTTCAATGACCATTTTCTGCTGGAAATGTGTTGTTATTAGAGCAGAGGATTTCCCGTAAACGCTGACATCCTGCTGGCATCAGTAGATAGAATTTATGTGTGTGAATCAGCAGCGACCCTGCAGTGTCAGATGACTACAATAAAGAGGTACTGGTACATGTAAAACCTTAATCAAACTGTGTTTCTGGAGAACTGTTGGCATTTTTTCTCATAGGTGAAGTAGCAATCTCATTCATTCCTCACTCAGTCATCCCACTTAATGGCCTCTGCATTGAAAAATGTTTAATTAGCAGAAGACAGCACTCAGAACTGAAAAAACTGTCCTTGATTAATGTAACTCTTTCCCTCCATCTGTGGATGAGTGAAGCTCTGCTCTGCTCCCACCGAGTTCAACAAAGTAGGATGGAGCTACAGTATTTCGGCTAAAATCAACAAATCAAATGAGGGCTGGACGTGGGACGTAGCGATGTTGCAATACTTTTCCTCACAGTTTTCTTTTTTGGAAACAGCACACAAAAGGTATTTATTTATTGATCGGCAAGAGGCGTATCTGCCTCTCATATTGCCTGTTCAGGGAAAGGCAGAGACATCACAGACAGACAACCTATGTAGCTCTATCTGCTACTCCAGCTAACTTTCACGCTTTCCAATCTGGTGACAGGTGCTGCATAATGTTAAAAATAAGAGATGTTGAAGGAATATCTCCAGCTTCTAGCATGAATCTGCTTACTGTTGTGCTGGATGGAGAGCAGTGTTACACCAAAGAATCTTTCTAATGTACAGAAAGAGTTAATGATTGAGACTGACTTCTCTTTAACTTCTTTGGACAGGCTGAACACCAAATTACATTTGAAGCTGGAATCTCTGGCATGCCTGCAGAGACAGATTTGATATCTTCTTTGTAAAATGAAAATTGATATAAATCCTGAAGTTCACATTTCACTTTCCTCATGTTTTAATTGATATGACTAGATTAGTGCTCTCAGCACTGCCCAGAGAGCATTACTGTAAAACTCTCAAGTTGCATGCATGCGAGTGCTGGACGGCCCTCCTTAGCATGCTATGCAGTAGTGGCAGCGTGTGGGTTATGAGGTAAGGACTACAGATAAAATCCAAAAGTTTAAAAATGGATACGAGGGCCATTCTGGGACTTGGAGGGAGAAGGACACGAGTAAGGGAAGCTGGCTACTTGAAACATCAACAACAACAAAACGCAGTGTCATGAGGTACAGTAACCAGAGCCCCTACCGGATATGCTCCAGTTGCAACATGAACCCCCCCTCTCCTTGCCTGCAGTATTCCTTTCTTGACATGTCAAGTCAAGGGGAAACAAAGTAGAAGGCTGACACAGTCTTCAAAGTCACACTTTCTACTTTCTCCTCGTTTTCCACCTCATACTCTCACCTTACAGTTTGCACTTTCTCACTCATGTTACACAAAGCCTCAATCTTAAATTACAGCTCTTGTTTAATGATCCACTTAGCTTTGCATAGAGGATTACTGAAGACTGATTGCCGTACATTCCTACGTCCCACCGTCATCTCCTCATAGTTTCTCCTCTTAGCATGTGCTCTCGGGCTAAAAATAACTGCCCCCCTGTGGTCATTTTGACACTGGGGGAAACATGGATTTGGCTATCCCAGTCCTGTTATGCAAGAGCCACCCAGATGTCAGATCAGCATCGATAGTCTATTGGATTAGCAGGGTGCCAAAAGAGGGTGTGTGTGTGTGTGTGTATCCAGGCAGCAACAGCTTAGAGAGTGGTGCCTGCTGCTTAAGAAAGGAAACTTCCTATCCATAATACCTGTGATCATCACATGATGTATCATTTATGAAAAGTCGTGTAGACCATCATAGGCTAGATGTGTGTGTTTACAGTCTAACTTGAGTCAACCACTCAAGTTAGAATGTTCAGTATTTTGTGGCTGGCTAGATAATTGCTTGAATTTGCAGTACGGAAAACGTTAATACAACAAGTGATCTCTAAGAGAGGCTCATTGGCTCAGAATGTCCTGTAATCAATTTTTAAAAACAATTTTCAGAACCATAAAAACACATTATTACAGGCTGTTAGTCTTCCACACATAATAGGAAACAGAACTATTTAATTCTACAACAGTGATATCATAATGGAATGGATTTTTTTTTGGAAGTATGAAAGATATTGTCAGGGACAGGTGTGGATTTATAAAAGCATGACCTCATAAAATCTAAGACCTGCAAAACCACTAAAAGTACTTTGATTGCATTTTCCACCATGTTGTTACACCATGTTTCTTGGGAGTTGATCTGCTGATTCTGCATCACCTTCTTCCTTGAAGGGCGGTAACTTACAATCTTGGTATGTGGCTAGGCTTACTTCCTTTCATCGAAAATTAAAATAGAACTTCCAGCCAAGAGCTCACCTGGTAACACTGAGACGACAGGTGGTTGGAAATGAGTAACAGCATTAAGCAAAGGTGAGGGAAAGGACATTGACTCATAGGCATGCTACCTCACTGAGTCTGGACTGGATGAGCACAAGGCTACATGACTGTGGATACAACTGTAATCACAATTTGATGTTTCTTGTCTTTATGAATTTAGTCAAGGAACATAATCATTTCACTGCAATTTTGACATATTAATAAGGTTTCATTTTAGGTCAAACACACATCTTGCAAACTATTTTCTGGCTTAGTTGCAGACCCTAGCTCTAACCCACCAGAGAGTATCACTACAAGTTTACACAACAACCAGAAATATCAGTGTGTCCCTCCATCAGACCACACAAACATTAATTAATGGAGTACACTTCCATAACTAAAGTCGTCATAAGCCAAGGAGACGGAGCAAAAATCTTTACTAATTTTCTTCAGCATCCTTCGGATGCTTCCTGTAATCTCGCCACCAAACGAGGTTAAAATAATCATATGAAACAAACATAATCTCAGTTTTGAGTGAGAACGTTGTGATACTTATCTTTTCACAGCTTTACATGTAGTTCATTTGACAGACATTTTGCTGAAGTTCTAATGTATGGTGCTCAAGAGGTTCTCACGCCTCACTTCAATCAGATGTCAATAACAATAGACTTTATGTCAAAGAGAGATTTTAGCTTGCAACAAGGGACAAACCCAGTAAATAAAGGTAGTGAGGAGACTTAATCTTTGTGAAGCTACTAACCAAAGAATTAGTGTCTACGATGACAGATGAAAACAGGGAGCAGGCATAGCTGGTGACTGCAGCATACGGCCTGTGTGAAATAGCAGGCCAGAGGAGCTGGCTGAGCAGCTGTGATTGATGTTGTGTGTCTGTGTTCTGAATGAGCCCTCGCAGCAGGAGCCTGTGTGCTGGGTAGGCCAGGTGCTGCAATGCACCAGTTGCAGCTACTGCTTAACTTAGTCCTCTAGCTCTCTCCTTTTAGCAGCTTCGACACAAAGAGCCCCGTGATTTCTGCATTGCACAAGTCAAGGACTGAGTTGCAGAATTTGATCATAAAAACTGAATCAACTGTAAAACGTTGAATATATCAGGACATTTGGATGCAATTTATTTTATTAAAGATCAGGGTTTTCCCTACCATTCAGTCCAAAGATTCACAATGAGACAAGTTGAAACTTGCAAATAACTACAATGTGCTAGTCTGCACAACCTGCCTGTTTACACCAATGCAAATACAGGAGACTGTGCACATCTCCATGGCAACAACTCTGTATTTCTGTTGTAACTGAAGGCTTTTCAGGAGTTTTTTTTTTTAGCTGTATATAATTTGTAACATCTTAAAATATGAATCAGGATAGTGATAGTGAGTTACTTGCTATAGTTGCATTTCTAGTGTTGATGAAACAGCGAAAACATGAAAAAAAAAAAAACAATAGGGTTGAGGCTCCCTTTTCCTCCATCCGAAACTCTGCTAGCTGATTGGTGGGTGAGACAGGTGATATGCCTTAGGTTGTAAAAGTAGGCACTCAAGACTCGACAAGTTGAGACACAGGTGACACCATCAGCCGGTCGAGTTCCCTGGCAATGTTTAAAGACAGTTTTATCTTATCAGGAATCTTTGCTCAGTTCACGCACACACACACACACACACACACACACACACACACACACACACACACACACACACACACACACACACACACACACACACACACACACACACACACACACACACACACACGACAGGTGGTCAGCGGAAAGGTTGCGTTGAACATGAAGTGAAAATGAAAGATAAAGTTTAATCGAGCCGACGACATCTACACCTGTAACTAATAGTGTAAGAAAAGCTTTGCGAGTAAAAAGCCAGTAAGTACAAATTCATGAAAATACCTGTTCAAAAAGCATAAACATGTGGGAAAGCCATATTTTCTTTATGTTTACAATTGATGATTTGATGATTATTTTCACTATGGATTAATTTACAGATTATGTTCTCAATTAACCAGATAAATAGAAAAAAAAGTATTAGTAGAGTAGAGTAAGATTAGTAGTAAAAAAATATTTTCTTTTTAACCACTAATGTTATCTAAACCATGTTAGTCAGGTTAGTCAGGTTGAGAAACTGTTCAAATGAATGCCACAAAAGTCAGAATTGCTTGCAAATATGCAACCACTCAATCATAGAGAACACAAACACTTCAGCTTTGCTATAATGTTCCTTCTAGTTTTGTACAGACATGTTGCCCATTTGGTCTTTTAGATTGAGATTTGTGTCTTTTATATTATATACTGATCATATGAAAATGAAAAGTAGTGCCACAGTGTTTGTGTTTTATAGCTTAAATTAGTGTGTGTTGTGCTTCTTAAGTCTTTAAGACCTACCTGATCTCCAGGTTTTTGCTACAGCTACTATTCTCGCACAACTGATCCAATTAAAGGCTGCATATTTAACAGTTAAATTGGATTACACGAGCAAAAGTAGGGCTGGAGCAAAAAAACTCGATCAGCTGGGCTTGAGGACATAGAAACGCGGGTCTGGTACTGTGGCCGCTAATTCCCACAATTACGTTCCAATAGGTTAAATAAAAAGCAGCCATCTCTTATTTTGCAGTACAACTCATGAGCTGTTACAGTTAAGTTAAGGTCAAAAACAAAAGTAACATTCAAGTGTCACCCTAAGTGACACCGACATCACCATATTTAAAGATGGCACACAAGGCCAACACGGACAGGCCACAGTACAAAAGGATGAGAGTTAAGAGGAGGATCCATCATTAAAATAGCCACATGCAATCTCCCTCCCACCTTGTTTTCTTAGCTTCTAACACATTCTATGGATAATATACTCAGCCATTTTCACAGATGTCTCAGTGGGAACTGTTTTAATATCCCCTGGTGGACATTGTGCATTTTCTCTACACTAATTTCATTAACTGCAGGCGTGTCACGGCTCAACTACCCTGACATTAATAAAAAGAGAGCAAGAATGGGAAACTGGGCGGATGCTAACTCTGAACATAATTCTTAATCTGTGTTATATTAGGTTTCACGTCGACACCTTTCATCTATTCATGGAGCCACCATATCAGCCTTACTAGCTGGCTGTATTAAAAAAAAAAACAACGTGAGAGGCATGGAAAGAGAAGAGAGAAAAGAGAAGCAAGAAGCCAAATAAAGCGCAGTGAGAGTAGCAGGAGCACACAGCTCTGGAGGGAAAGCCTCTGGAGGAAGGATCAATGCCACCAAGTGTCGTAATGAGTTTGGATGCAGGCCAGATGTCAGGATTATTGCTTGTGTCAGCCAACAGACAGACGGGTGGAACAATAGTCACAAGGGGGAACGCATTTGGGAAAAAACTGGGCCCAGCATGGCATGGAGTTGGCCATGGCATGCCGGTCTTCCCCCCGTCTGTCTTTTTATCCCTCGCTGAGTCTTCGAGGTTGCAGAGAGAGAATTCCCTCTGTAATACCTCCGGAGGTATTTTTTAAGATACAATACATGTCAACCAGACTAGAAGACTTGTTATTTTTTGTATGTTTACAAACCTCATCTCTTAATAACTGCAGAAAATCATGTTTACATTATAGTTCACCTTAATAAAAAAAAAAAAAAAGTCAAAAACTAGGGAATTTCTTAGTATTTTGAACATCGGACCTCAATGCTTGTATGGTATAATAATGTCAATAGATAAAACACCCTAAAGACAAAAACCATCCTCTGCAGATTTATGATATCCCGGGTGGTAACGTATGAGCTCAGGTCAGGCAGAAACGGTGGGGGTGGAAAATCATTGCTGCCATGACTGTCAACACAAGCAAGATTAAAGGCTTCTATTGGCAACATGGACAGCAACAGTAATGATCCGATTCTCCACCATACTGCTTCGCACAGCATTTTATACACTCAGGGTTAAACGTTTAAAAAACACAAACAAATAACTGACCTTACAGAGCTACTGAAAATACACCGGCTGAATATGGCAGGTATACTGACGCTCAATCGTTGCAGTAACAGCTCTAATCCTTGTTTTTAAAATAAGAGGATCAACTGGAAATAGTTATTTTAGTCCAGATATTTTTTAGTAACATCTTTGACCTCAAAGAAAGCTTTTATATCAAATAATAAAAAGACATCATGTGACAAGCTGCATTTGTACAACTTCTTTTAACTTACACCTGCAGTGGTTGTGAGTATATACGGATGATTCAGTTGACTCCATCAGCCTTAGGATGTAAGACTTCTTTCAGGGAAAGCCCGTTAGTTGATCCCAAGAGATATAATATCCATCTCGAAGTGAATCTAAATGTAAAATAAGGCTTTTTGTTCTTCCAGAAATAGCCACAAACAAGAGTCCAATCTAGCTGCTCAGTGTGAGACGAGCACTAATGAGCCTGAGAGAGTTGTAGGCTGGCTTATAAAGTTTAGATGAGGCACGTGATCTGGCTAGAGCTAGGCTCCCACACGATTCATTCAATAATACCAGGGGTGGGTGGGATGGAGGGGGAAGCTACTGACATTGATTTAACACGAATAAATGAATGGCAGCCAAACCGCAGTCGGAGTCTCTCTGAAGAAAAACTGCATTGAATACTTGGCCAGAAACAGAAAATGCTGAGCAATGACAAGAGAATTGGCTCTTGTAGAAAATGTGATGCCAGAAGACGAAAAAGGTGAAGTGCAATGAGGGGTTCAGCACTGTCGGTCTACATATTTTTCAGCCTAACCTGAGGCCATACACTGTGGTTATTAGGGTCAAAATAGTTCCAAATCCCTGAGCTTTGAGATCTCTAAATCTCACAGCCCACTGAGCCTAATGTGCCATTTATATCTGCTCATCACCACCAAAGAAAGATCTGTACATGATTCATTTATGCCAGATAAATATTTCAGTAGACAGAGCAGCCACAGCCTAGTCATGGGAATCAAAGTCCCACAGATGAAAGCCACCCCCCCCCCCCCTCCCCATCGTCACCATTTGTGAATGGGGGGAGGGGGGGGAGCTGGAGGGGAATATAGATATTGCCTCAATCTAAGCAACAGTAACATCCATAAGTCGCTTATCAGATCACAATGCTGTAACCAGTACTCACAACAACAACAGGGCAGCTGCAAAATTAATCCCCTTCCCTGTTCCGTTCCATCTGGCTCCCCATAGGCCCAGGCGGGCTTCAGTGGGATGGACAGTCTAGGGACAACATGGGCAGCTGGGGTTAGCTGTGACATCACAGGGCTGGCCCGACTTAGCTTAGCAAGAGGTCTGCGGGGACAGAAACCTTTCCACTGCGTGACTTTATGAATGGTGAGAGTGAAGGTCACATGGTGTCCAATTCATCTTTTTTTTTTTTTAATGGACTAAAAACAGAATATAGACCTTTTCAACGCAAGTCAGAAAAAGTCAATATTGTCCCTGACTTCATACAACTGCTTCTTGTCTTTATCAAAAAGATTCAAAATCTTAATGTTTGTTTTCACCCAGTCACACCACTGGTTTCATTGTTAAAGCCAAAATGACACGCGAGGAATCAGAGCGATAATGGCTCAGCGCAGTTGAAACGCTTTGTCAATTCATTGATTGACAGAAAATGATTCAAAAACAAAGCTGGCAATCAATGAATCACTAACGTCATTCATCAAATGCCAAACGGTCACTAAGCATTTACTTTTTTTTCTCTGTCTTTATAAAACTGCATTGAATAGTTTTTGGTTTTGGATTGTATAGGCTGGAAGGACTTTTTGCAATACAAAGTATTTGCAGGGTACAAATGTAACCACTGCATGCAAGACAGTAAGACATCCCAACCACCATTTAACACCGTCAGCTGTCGTCTGCTGCCCGGCGTCTCCTCTAGTTTTGCAGCCACAGGATCAAAAGACCACTGTAGGATTCAAGATGTAACAAGTCTGGGGTTGTGTCACAGTTGTGTCACAGACGGATCGGCAGTGACAGCTCGGATGTTGTCTCCTGTCTGACAGGTTTACAGAGACTCTCCTTCAGAGAGAAATTACATCTTTGTTTGTTCAGACTGATTAAAATGTCATGTTTATGTTTATGCTAACTGTCAGAGCATCTTATTGAGAAGGGAGCAGTAAGGCATACAAAGCATTTGGCTCACATGTTAGTGACCAGGGGTCTGCGCATCCCACTTCCTACAAGAGCAGGTTTCTACGACACAGCTATCAGAATGGGTCAGTATTTTCTTAAAGATGTGGACGGAGACAGGTTGATCCAATCCTATCCGAGCCTTACCTGCCATTGACTGTGATCGAGGGCCATCTATTCTGCCATCAAACATATCCAAACTGGATCAACTTTCCATTATGTGTTGTCCAGAAATAGCCGTAATATCCAAATGGCTGAGCAATGACAATTAGTCCACCCCAGTGTTTCGGTGATGCTCGTTGACCTGACGTGACATGATAATTATGTGTTATCTCAACAGGCAAAACTGGCACCTCCATCAACACCTGAGCTCAACACAAACATGCACATACTCTGTCGCTCTGTGGAGGAAAAATACACACAGATGTCATCTTTGCGTATTGTTGATTCAGGCCTCAGTCTTCAATAACATGAATGTGCTCAGACTATTAATAGAAAATATCAATTAAGCTGCTACTTTTATTGCAGGAACACTTGCATTGATTGGGAGTGATAGAAATAGTTTGTTAGCATTAGCATCTAAAATATTTAACGACTATTGTTTGAATAGGTGATCAGTCAGATATTATCAATAGCCCAGAACAGAATAGTAATCTACAACTTTGTCTCTGTAATGACAGTTATCTGATTAGGTCTATATTAGATCATTAATGTCTATCAGAAGTGTGGGGTATTTGTTATAGATGTAAATATAAAAGGGATTAATCATTATAGGGATGCATCAACACGATAACACCATAAAGAAACACAGAAGTTCTTACTATTTAAAGGAAGTCCTGAATATATGTGCTTTTAGAGTTAACCATCTATCTATTGAAGCAGTACTGTGGCCTCGTTGGACGAGAATTTAAGATGGGAACAGGGTCTTAAAATGCTTGAGAACTTGGGGGTCAAGGGCAGCGAGAGTTTCATCTTCCCGGCCATTGATGGTGTTGCTTTCCTGCTGAGTGCCTGCCGACACCTCCACATCTGACCTTGTCATCCCGCTGTGACACCATCGTATTGACCGTATCCTGGCACGTGCAGGCTTGGTGCATTTTCCTGCTGTTCATGCATGTGTGCAGCACACAGACCAACACAAGCAGGTCCGAAAGAAGACTACAGCTAACCAGCAGAGAGAATTGTGAGTGAGGATGCAGTTCAGGCTTCTTTCCCCAGTGTTTTTACGATTTATTTTAGGTTTAGAAACAGGAGGTCAGTGCTGAGTTATGTTATTCTACATTATGACTGACTAGACTGGATTATACTACAAGCTGATGGCTAAATTGAGGCAATATAGAAGATTTATCTCACTGTGAGCTACGCAGCTTTCCAGTACCTAGTAAATAAGGTTCAATCTGAGCAGCGTCACTGAAGAACTCCAGCTGACCTGCAGATCAGAGGATCTAATCTACTTCACAGAATACGTAGCTCAGGGACTTATGATGTTTCGTGTCATTCAAGACATATTTGAGTTTACAGCTGTAAAATTAATCTCCAGTTTAGTTAAACCATCTTTTTTTAATCAACATTTTTCTGTAGACTACTTTAAAATTAGCCGAGGTCAAGGCCTCTTAATCGCTGCCTACTTCTGATTTTTTTTTCCAGAAATTTAAAAAGATCTGGCGTTTGTGTGCACCCCAATTGGACGACAACTAATCCAATCAGAGCTTTAAAAGGCAGGATTAGGAATGGATACGTCATTTTACTGTGCCGGAGCCAGAAAAATAGAAACATCGATGAAGAACGGTGTTCACAAAATTACCACAATAAAAGCTTGCACCTCTTAATCAAAAATAAAATGGCAATTTATGCATCCTATATACACTAAAATAGAGAGACTAAATACAGACTAAATAATACATTTCATTAACAAAATATTCAAAAAGGAACATTTCTTGTTGATGAGCAGTCCCAGAGATACTGCAAAGTTCTGACTCTTCAGACCAGTGGTCAACCATGTCTCAGGCTGATACAAAGATGTGCATGAGCAAATAGAAGAATCGTTTCTTCCTCTGAATCAGACAGAACATATATACTGTGTGGACACGTGCACATTTCCCTCCTCCACAAAATGATCTGCCATTTTCGCTTTGCCTTGCAGACAGGAGAGAATCACTGAGGTATGGGAAATTGAGTATCCGAAGAAACTCATATAAGACTGGCTGCATATTAGCGATGGGGGCAGGATATGAAGTGAAAAAAACAGAGGAGAGGAGATGTCCCATGCCTGCACATAGACTGAGTGGAGAGGCCCGAGGGGACTTGATGTGACACACCAGCGGCCCCAGACAGGGGATTTAGTGGTGTGTTGGGCTTTTGTGCCACATTATTATCAGCCAGTGATCCGCCAGGCACATGGGCAGCTCTCGATCCCTTCAGAAGGAAGCACTCTATCCCCCTGCAGTCTCCCTCCAAATGCTGTTACCACTATTCAGACAGACTGAGGCTTAGCTGGTGTTATTGAAATGCTGGGGGGGGGGGGGCATCCTGCTTCACTTACGCATGAAAAAAAAAGTCTTAAGAATGAAGGAAAGGTAGAGATATAAAAGGTTCAAGAAGAAGCCACTTTGGGTCTTTCAAAACTGGTATGGAGGCAATCAGATGCTGAAGAGCACTTTCTATCATCTGAATCAGATGACACAAAAAGACAAGCATTTGGTCTTTTGATAGATTCATCCTCACAGGACAGGCTTACCTCCCTATCTACACCTTTAGTGTCAATTGTGAGAGGGGATTTGGTCTGTCTGCAGATAAGCATGCGAGCTAAGACGACAAACAGGATGCTTGTTGCCATCTGTCTGGCCTTAACTTGCATGGCTTCTACCGATCAGCTTTCCCATTTAGACAGTGGGGGCAGGTAATACGCAGCTTCCCGTCTATCACGGAAATTTGTATCGGAAAGATCAGCATCTACAGGTGCCTGTCTGTCCCTGCAGGATCACACGTAAACATGCTGATAGCTACTGACGTCACCTGCACCCACAAGTGTCCTAGATAAGATTATTTTGGCAACGCATGCAGGCACAGGCTGGCAGTGATGTCGGATGTTTCCACAGTAAAGCAGAGAAGAGTGACAAGGAGCGGAGCGGCACGTGGTGGGCAAGACCGGGGAGTGTGCAGCACAGGGAGCTGACGGACAGGCCGCTGATGGATTAGGTGGTAAGCCTGGCAGAGGGCTGCCCTTTCTAGATGGAAGCCTGCCTGATGCACTGTGGTGATTAAAAAATAAAACTGAAGGGTGGGGAGTGTGGAATAGATGTGAGACGGAGCAAAACTGTTGACTAGAAATCAAGCCTTGAGGTTGGAAGAACGGTAGGAGGTAAGAGGTGGTTGAAACCAACATTCAGAGAGATGCTTTCAAAAAATAAACATTACACCATTTTTATGAGATGAGAGTGTACATTTGGTGCTTTGGATCTGAGTTTAAAAAATAAATAAATAAATAAATAAAAAAAAACACCAAAATCATTTGCTCTTTGTAACCTATAAAGCTGGTGTGTGGTGGTTGGGGGTTGGGGTGGACAGCAATAGCTGCTGCATAATTCATGTGTCTTCGCTCTTGTGACTGCAGCAGCTGCATCAGTCAACAGTTTTCTATGGAATCTATAGTTGTGTTTAATTATTTACATTTCTACCAGTAAAATGTACAATTTCTCAGCGCTATTATTTCTGTTGTGGTACATAGGATGACAAAAATGCTTCTTAAGTACCAACTCTTAGGTGGCATTTGAAAATCCAAGTCACAAAACCTATTCTGAGTGCGACAATAACAAGATAATATATATATATATATGTGTAACTGTTTCATAAAGCCATAAACCACAACTTAATTTGTTAATTAAAAGGTAAATCAGCATTTTGAATGGCTGATAAAGATGGAGATGATGGGATCAAGACCTGTTGGGAATATAGATAGTCTGCAATTACAATTTTCTGGGAAAGTGGGCACAGTATCTGGTTAATATTGGAAACAATGCCAATACAAGAAGGCTTAAGTGGTGTTAGGGTTCATATTTCAATTAGAGACTAGACTATGACTTCACCAAATCAGCTTACAATTGATTATCTATTGATTAGATCGAAGTCTGGATAGTAGGGAAGCTCACTATTAAAATTACAGATGTGTTATTGCCAATCAATCATGTATCCCTGGTGATGTAACTAATAAATTATAAATGTTTTATAAATGCACACAAAGTTCAATTATGTGCATTAATAAAAACATATTTTGACATCATCCATTCAAAGCTGTTACTGTCACAGAACTGTGAATTATGGCTTAAATAACCTATTGATATGCATTTGTAAATAAATAAGTAAGTGCAATCAGTGGAGCGCTGTATCAGGTACAATTATGATATTTGTTTGAATTTTTAGGGCTGCAACTAACACTTATTTTAATAATCAATTAAGCAGTGTTTGGTCAACAAAATATTAAAAAGTGTCAATCACTGTTTCCATAAAGCCCAAGGTACAATCTCAAATGTCTTGTATTGATCAACAGTCCAAAACTCAAATATATTCAGTGTCAGTCACACAAGACTAAAGAAACCAGAAGAAAATATTCCAGTTTTAAAAAGCCAGAAAGAGTTTTGACTCAAAATGATTCATTATAGAAATATTTGGTGGTTAGTTGTTGCAGCTCTAAAATGCTGACAGTATTATTGTCTGGTGGTCAATATATCGTGCTACAGAAGGTCCTTCATGTTCACAAACACTGAATTGTTAAATTCAGTCACTTGTCTTTTTAAAAATGTATTTTCCCCCACAATCCTACCTACTTGGAAGAAAAATTCAGCTCTGGAGTATATTCTTGTATGAATGAACACATACTTAACAATTAAACTGCTTCACACAATGGAGTCATTGTGTTACTAGTGACTACTGAAAAATAAATCCTAGCCATGTGTGTCTAATGTGCTCTTATCACCTACATTTTAAGCTATGGGACAACACATCTATAATTTCATAAAATACGAATGGTAAATCAATTTAATTTACTGTGAGAGGCAAGGCAGCCAAAAAGAATATACTCAACAGCAGTAGGTCAGATTGAGATATTAGCCTGAGTCTCAGACTACAGTTATTAATCAAACGTAAGCCGTCCAATCAAACCACAAGAGCAAAGGGGAACAGAAACTGCAGCAGGCACCATAAATAATAATAATATGACATGTTATTGATCACTGCAGATAAATTCTTGCTCCTATCAAGAGAGGTCAGAGGTCACGGTCAGCCACAAAACAGTGATAGGAGGAATTTAATTACTTCATAAAGAAACCCTTCAGGAGTGTACACCTGCAGCCATTAATAAGTCTGTGTGAGTCCAGCTATAGGTGCTCTCCTGGATAATCAAAGCTACAGAGCAGCCTTTAGAGAATGACAGTAAAAAGTATTCAAATCATTTTAACACTGTGTGTGTATCCGCATCCTCTTCCCCTGACAAACACAGCTGAGATGCAGTGGAAAGTTACTGGTGCAGTGAAGGAGTCGGGGTCCCACATAAGGCATAATGGTTGCATTGTTAGACTCATGCTGCTGTAATTGTATTATTGTGCTGTCAGACTTGTTGTGGCTACTGTCAATAGTCACCAACTTAACCACTATTTCTGGTCACTCCTTCTGCTTTTTTGAGATAGATGTGAGCATCCTGCTAGGTGGGCAGGACAATGGCTGGCTGAGGGGGTGTCCCAGTCTCCAATGGGTACTAGCCAAATCAGGTGGACAATTGCTTCACTCCAGGAAGCATCCATCTGACAGATAAAGGTTTTGTTTAAGGAACCTGCATGTTTTATCTGCGGGCATAAACATGACAGCAGACTTCTTCACTTTGTGTTTATATAATAAGTTATATTAAAATTAAACGAATTACAGTTTCCAGGAAACTCCCTTGGACATTTCACAAGGCCCCCTTGGGGGATTCCTTGACCCCAGTTTGGCCACCGTTAATCACAGCTTTTGCTAGCAAGTTGCTGTAACTTCCACAAAGCTACCGGCCGGCCTTCCTGTAGTAACAAGCAGCGACAATAGCTGTTTAATGGCTTCAAAAAATCCTCTCAACACAGTCACTTTATTAAAAAATCTATGTACATACCCTCCGACCGGGTACGAAGATCAGACATGGTTCTCTGGACGGGCGGCATCTCTCCACGCTGCGCCGGGCAACGGCACCTGTCAGGCGGCCGCGGCTTGTTAGTTCTGCTCGGTGTGTCTGCTTCTTCTCACCCGGCAAAGATAACGTTATTTTTTAAAAAGCGTCTAAACATTCAAAAGAAAACCCTCTCTCATGCGGACTGTAGCGCTGCGTGTTTTGCTGCTGCTAATGAGAGATATTTGTCAGATTTAAAATAAAATAAAAACAGCGTTCATTTCCCGGCGCTGACAATAACATGTCCAGGAGCCCACGGCTTCACGGATCCCCCCCCCCCAGCATCCTGATTCACACGGCGGATTTGTGAAGCCGACGGACGCCTCTCGGTGGAGCAGCAGTGGACACAGACTTACCATAAACTGAAGTGAGGGGGACGGTGGCGCTTCACAGTATGGACTGTACCACTTTCAGACTTACAAGAGGGGGGGGTCCCTCAACATAACAACTGTCATAACAGCGTTAGAGGGCGTAAGAAAATCGTGGTTGATTAGTTTTGTTTCTGTTTAAACAGATAGCGAGTGCTGAATTTTAATCGACGTGGCCAGTGTTTTTAAAACACAGACATGCTTTAAAATTGCCCATCAAATTAATCGTTTGGTGTGGACACCCCCTCCCTTCCTCTCTCCTCTGCAGTAGTCGATGTGCACAGGTTGAAGAAACAAGCGCCACAGTGCACTGGGTGGGAGTTGTCTTATCACAATTGAGTCTAGTTTTAATAAATGATAGCTACATATATTAATGTAGTCATCGTTATTGTAATATAACAACAATTGGTATTTTGTAAGCTATTATTGATATATTTTTGGATATTCTATATTTCATAACACAATACAAGTATATTGGTAGAAGTTCGCCATGAAAAATAATGAAAAACTTATCATGTAGAGATATTATATCTCCATGGGATTTGGCCTTTGAAAGAAGACATTTATATTTGGTATCTTAACCTAACCTATAAAATTACTGATTTGAATTACCGTACAAATACCTTTATTACTGTCTAACATTACAACAGAAAGACATGTGTACCATGATTGTCATCCACACAATTCAGAAAAAGGAAACAAAGGTCTCTCTGACATGCTATGAATAGAAAATAAACATTAATTATCCCATAATTTAAAAACATTTGCTTAATTTTGTTTTCTATAAAGTATGATACACTGGTTGTGTTCATCACAAAGAGGAGTAAACATCTGTTAAAATCTGCACAGCAGCCAGATGGAGGAGTCATTCAGGCAGTAGTGTTAGTAGCACTTACTCAGTAGGTGTAAATACCTGTGAATAAAGATGAACAAAAAATATAAGTGATTCGCCCACATTAATACAATACAATGAGAGAGGTCAAATCTGTGTGCCACTTTACAGTAAGAGTACTTATAAAGCGTTTATACAATGTGTTTTTTGTCTATCCTGTTCTTCCTTCATTTGAATTGTCTTTTAGTTATTTATTAACCAGGAAGGAGCCCTCTACCCTCTAACCCCCAGAAGAAGGCTACAGAAAATTAGAGCCAAACACATTTCAGAAAGAATCTGATATTTTGGAGAATCCCCCGAGCCAGATAAGAAGATTGATATCACTGGTTAAAGACGAGGGGGGGAAATCATCCACCAATTTTATGTTTCTCATAAAAACATAAACCAGTCACTGAAACCTCTTGTTGTTTTTTATTAAACTTTTGTTAATAATGGACCTACAGAAACTTCACTATGAGAGTTGTTGTTGAAGAAACAGTTCAATGACGTCTAAGAAGCCCATAACAGAGCAACCTATGATTATGAGCAATCAGCTGAGTTTAATGTTTGCAGATGCTTTGATGGTAAACCTGGCTGCAGACTTCCGCATCATGTGCTGCATAGATGAAAGCTGTAACCTCACAGAGCAAAATTAACAAGAGTGAGGAAAGTAAATTCTTAAACAAAAGATAAAATACTTTTGTAGTGACAGACCACAACAATGGAATTAAACAGTTGACCGTCGACCGTACTATCACTCACTGTATTATTATGTGATTATTGTCTCACGACAAGCTCAGTGTGCCATCTAATCCAGGGTGACTTACGCTAGCTTACAGTTTCCTTTATATCCCCCATCAGTGTGCCACTCATGTCATGAATCTGCCCTAACATGGACTCTCAGTTACATAAAAAAGCAATATACATGCAAATATAAAGAGGAAAGCAGCAACAATGGCATCTCTGCTGTGACTGGCTGGCTGGTGTGCTGTACATACGCTTAATCAAAGTGGGCTCTCATTCTCACTGCAGCTGAAATGCAAATCACACAGGAGACAGCATTTGTACAGCAGCAGCACCACTGCAGTTGCCAGAGAGAACTGCAGTGTTATAGACACACTACAGTTGTTTGATGTGTATATTGCATCAGCAGGAATTTTCACAATGCTGAATGTTCAGCTATTTGCACATATGTTTACCTCGGTTATTACGGCCAGATTTTTGATTCCTGCACATTTTTATGTAATATAACACTCTTCGTTAAGAGATTCTGCTACGATCTGGATTCATATCCCTTTAAAATTAAAATCTATTTACTGTTGTGGGGATTAGAGGAAGATTAGATTATGCTCCTGCTTCAGAAAACATAAAACAGTCTTTGTATATGAGCAGTGCAGTAGATGCCAGCAAATTTCACAATTGAAGGTGTATCTGTGTTCACATCTCTTTGAACAGAAAGGTATTCATAATAATAATATTTTCTCTGTTTCTTTAAATCCAACACTTTCCTGACTAAACAAAAAGACAAAAACAAAACACAGAGACAGATTCAGATACATAGGCGCTTAATATTCACCCGGTCCAAAAATAAGAAATGGACACCTGAACATCAACGCCTCCTCCTGTGCCTGTAAAGAGACATGTCTCTTCCAAAGATTCAGTTTCTTTCCCCCCACTCCACCTAATTCAACATCAGCTCGCCACCACAGGGATTTGGCTCTGTAGCTCCCATGGTTGCTAAGCAACAGTGACAAGAAGCCTGCCTCTTCGATTATGTGTGTGTGCAATGGTTTTTGTGTTTTATAGTATATCAGTCCAAACAATGACTCATTCAACGTCCGAATTCCTGACACTATCAAAATCTGTGTCAATTACAAACTGCCTGATTCTTTATTATTTATTTTTGTTTATTTGGATCTTCATCAGAGAGACCTAAAAGGTTTCACTGATACTCCTTCCCAACACCTTTGTTCTTTGATAGGATATAGCGAAAATATATATTTTGACTGGCTGCGGTGACTCTTTTTTTATTTTTGTCCTCCTATCAAATGAGCTAAGAATAACAAAAACAACTGCATTCATCATTCCAACTAAAAACAATTAGTATTTGGGGCATCCAGCTTTAAGATGAATACATAATAACATTCCTGCAATGTTCCTGTTTCAATCCTAGCTGTGGAGTTTTGCTGCACCCCTTCATGTTTCTTGTCTGCATCTACACCTAGAGTTATACTGATTGACATGAGTCCAAGAAATGCAGAT
Organism: Scomber japonicus; assembly: GCF_027409825.1. Taxonomy (NCBI): domain Eukaryota; kingdom Metazoa; phylum Chordata; class Actinopteri; order Scombriformes; family Scombridae; genus Scomber; species Scomber japonicus. Next base: position 21,848,626 of record NC_070585.1, on the reverse strand, counting down.
GTATATTTTTAAGTCAGTGCAAAACCCAATCTACTGCTGCCATCAGTCCAGCTGTTAGTTTTTGATCTGTGACTTTTAAGATATTTCACATATCATTCATATTTTTTATCTGAGTTATTTAAATCAGAATTGAATTAATTGATTTTTAGCAGCACCTGCAATCCTGAGTTTCATTAGGAAGTTGACACAGTTTTCATCATATTGTATGTCAGTATATGTAATCTTTGGGATGATTTTACTACAGCATCATAGTTGTTGTACAGTACTCCAAACCATTTGAAGACACACATGAATTTCCCAGCAAAGATGCAGAAACAGAAGTGAGACATATCTCCTCATTGCTTTACAGGTTCCCAGTTAAGTCTTGCACAACACCTTCAGTAAATCAGAAGTGACTGGAAAAAATGACAGTGACAATTGCAATCATTTTTGAAATGTTTCTGAGCCACCAATAGATAGAGAGATAGATAACAAAAACACGTTGATCTACCAGCCCATAAATAACGATGTGTGTAAGCCCTTTGCCTCTGCAGGAAAATACGTTGAGCCACTTTGCTGCTGTTGAGAAAGAAATACAACAGAAAGAAGTAATGCAGCTTAAACCCTGCAACAGCTTTACTGGATCTTATCCCAGATGCCTTTAAAAGGGTATCCAGCTGAGAATAGAGGATGAAGTACTGGCTATTTTCCTTACTGGTATGTTTTCAATAGCACTGAAAACTGCTATTATGAAACCTCTCCTGCCTCAACAATGTACCATAAATGTTTTCACAAGTAAAATAAATGAGGAAAACAGCTCGATACTTTAAATGTATTTATGGAGACTGAAACAGCACTTAACACAGCACAAAAATAAAGATCAACTCGCAATTGAATGATGTTAGACTTAAGTCAAGTAAAGTCAGTTATATTTGTATAATCCAATATCAATCAAATCAGAAATTTGCCTCAGGGGGCTTTACAGTCTGTGCAGCAATAAAACATCCCCTGTCCGAGGACCCTTGATTTGAATAGGGAAACACTCTAAAGGCCCCTTTAATGGGGAAAAAGTGGAAGAAACCTCAAGAGGAGCAACAGATACAGGAAAACTTAAAGAATGGTGTATATGTTCTGAAAGAATTGTATTTCTGCATGGACTTTGGAAGTTTGTTCACCACACCTGTGTGAAAATCTCAGTCACATCAGCATTAAATTATTCCTTCTCTCACTCCTGCTTCTCACTCAGCTTGAATAATTTTGTCATTGATTGACACTTTGAAGATGGAATAAACCGAGTCGGTGCTTGCAGCCATCAGGCCCACAGCTGCATCCTTCACTGCTTAGCCCACCACTCCTCAGAGAGTGATTGGGCAGCCTGACATTTAGCTGTAATTGAATTGCATTCTGCCCCCTTGTGGATGTTGTTCTGTAGTCGGGGAGGTTGAGGTGGTTTGATGGCCAACTAATCACAAACAGTGACTCATTTGTCAAAGCCCTGCTCACAATAGTTGATTAATATTTGCAGATAATCTTGTCACACTTGCACAAAGACACATTTTTATCTGTAAGCCTGCTTGGACATAATGCAATTATAAATACTATTTCTCTTAAGATGTGAGGAAACTAATCTGATTCTGTCCTACATCACAAAAGAGCTCTGTAGATCATTCATATAATGAAATAAACCAAATAAAAAATCCTGCAATCATTCTATTATGTTGTTTATGAATGTTTATTCAAGCTGTTCAAAATTAAAACCATTTTTCACCTGCCACTGACTTTTCCCACTCAGTCAAAGCCGAGCCGACGCACAGCAGAGAAATTAAAGCGTGTTAAAGTATTCATCTTTTCAAATTGCTTTTTTAATAGCAGTTGAGGTGGCTTGTGAAGCTACATTAACACTACTAACGACGAGAGCTGAGAGAGAAGCTCTTCAGGTTGAATAGACTATCACCATCTCAGTGGTCTCTTGTCTAAATGTGCTAATGTGAGATAAAATGGCTGCTTGACTCAACATGGCGTGGGTGTGTTTAACTGAACTCTAGATAAGCCTGTCCCATCCTGTATTCATAGTATCATCATGATGGGTTTGTTTTCATGTGCATGTTTTAAAGTGAGCCATTTAATGTAGTGTAAATGTAGATATGTTCATGTGAAGCATTTGTTTTTATGTTCACTGAAAGTTACACAGTACAGCCTGACCCTCAGCATTTATATCAAAAATATTACTGAGTTCAGATACATGAAGAAATGTGCAAGTATAATCATATTTTGATCAAGACATCTTAAAGAGCCCCTCAAGAAATGTTTTACAATATATTAAAACAGTGTCTACACGAAACATACTGTGTGATTAATAGTTTTGTTGTGCAAAAAAAGTTAAATTACCTAGTTAGACCATCTTCAAATAACATCTCCTTTCTCTCCCTCGCTGAAAAATCTATGAATATGCAAATATTGTTTTCAAATAGTTCTCTTACTTCACTGAAAATTCTTCTTTATTTGCACTGGAGGCTTCCACATCACACTCATGTAAGCTGCAAACTGGACCATGACTGGCTTCAAAGCTAGTTGTGCTTTCCCAAATGGTGCTTGTAGACACGTGCCTTACACTTAAAGGCAAGTACAAAGAAACTTTCCCTCCAAATAAACATGAAAAGACTTCAAGTGCCAGACTCTGCACATATATCATTCTGCACAATAAAGCTCAAACCTCCAACTTAAGTAACAGGAAGCAAACACATTTTTAAGTGAACTCAACACCCACTTATCAGCTTTTCATGGCCTTGTTATTTCCTGGAAAAAGAACAAACATGCAAGCAAAGAGTTCTGTTGTCTTTAAGATTTTACATAGTCTTCACAAATGAAGAAATAAAATAAAAAAGGTTTCATCATGAGAAAAAAAAGATTAAATCTAATGAGAGTTAGAAGGAAACTTAAAGACCCTGAAAAAAGAAGTGTTTCACATCTAACATTAAATATTCATGAGCAAATAAACAATTTATTTATATCTTTATTTATTGAGGATGTATAGTTCAACCCTCAGAAGACTGTGGACGGTGTGAGGGTGGTTTAATCAGTTCCCTTAAACATAAACAAACTATCTCAGATTCTAAGTTAAGTTGCTAAATTCTGAAGGTACATGACATAACCGTTTTCCAACTGTACCCTGCCAAATCTTCAAGAGTGAGAGACAATTAAAGATTTTTTTTTTAAGCAGCTCGATAAAAAACAAATTAAAGGAAGTTCTTAGTACTGGATTTAAAAGATGATTTAGCCGCACTCTGGTGGTCATTTCAAAGTCTAGACACCCTAATTGCATCTAACGCTGGCTATTAGCAGCAGTAATATACAACGAGTCTCTGTACACCATATTGTAATAGCTGCTGTAATGACCTTATAATAGAAGACACTTTAAAGGAGATCAGGGTCACTTTGGATCAATAAGACTTGGAACCAAATCCAAACTCATAACACTGCATCCTCATGATGTCGCTAAACACATTAGTGTGTGTGTGTGTGTGTGTGTGTGTGTGTGTGTGTGTGTGTGTGTGTGTGTGTGCGCATTGTGTCTACAGCTTTTACCTCAGGGGCCAAACTGCGGCACTCAAACAGAGTGGCACTGTCACCGCTCTAAGCTGACGTGTTACATCTCCAGGGAGCTGCTTCATCACCTGTGACACAAAAAAACTGGCCGAGGCGTTTCTGCGGACACACTGCTGCATCGTGTCACTGTGACACATTATATGGTTCTGCTCTGTTAGGGTGCCCGGTGAACACCTGCACTCACAATTGTAACATAGTAAGCACTCAAGGAATATCCACTTACGTCATGCATTCATGGTGGAGTACAGTACATCAGTATCAGTGCATTTATTTCTGAGTAAACTGCAAACTGTGTAGTTTACATGTAGACTTAAAAATAAAATACAACATTTTATTAACTTTCTCGGTAGAAATAGCTAAAAACTGTTGCAATTTCTTTCCCATACAAAACAATGCGCATCCTGGTGCAATACTACAGTTACATTTAAAACTGTTTTGTACAATATTCCACACAATATCCCTGCACTCAGCTTTATGTTTTAGTTTATATATTTATGTTTTTATATTTATCTTATTTTTGATGTCCTGTGGTATTTTGATGGTGGTTTTGATGTGACTTATTTGCATTTTCTATGCACCAACGAGGAGCCACACTCTTAATTTGATTGTAGAGCTTACAATGACAATAAAGGCTTTCTGATTCCAATTCTGATATACAGTAACATCCACAAAGTACACCAGTCATTAACAATTCATAACAAGGAGATGTAAGTGAATGGTAAAGCTTTGAAGTTTAAAGTTTGGGTCAATAACCCTATAGTAAAATAAAAAGTAACACTAAAACTGGGTCAAAATAATCTCTTTTCTTCATTGCCTTTCTAGGTAACATTAACCCAATATTGTTTTGACACTATATTGACTCAAAATTTAAACAAAATGATTTTATTGTGTTGAGAATGACACTGAAGACAGAAAGGACGTGGGAATGGTAAACATAAATAAATAAATCTGTTACTGATAGTAGTTGACATTAAGATTTCAGAAGAGATACAGAGCCTGGAATATTTTAAGAAATAGACAGACATTTGGGGAAAAAACATATTTTCTTTCTTGCCAACAGCTGAGAAGAAGAGCAGTGTTGATCTTCTCATTTAAATCTCTGCAAGTAAGTACGTGTGTTTTCCAGAATGAATAGCCTAAATGAAGTGAATATCATAGAAAACATGAAAGTATCAAAACTAAATCCAAACATGTGAAATATGATACCAGTAAAAGATCTGTGTATGTTCAAATAAAATGCCTATCACTCAGTTAACAGTTAATATACAGTATATAACATACTTTTACACATACAGTAGTACATAGAAAATATATATGATACAGTATAAGGTGACTATAGGTTTAGTTGTGTTATAATTATTAACAACAAACACACCACATACATTACATGCTTGTAGAAGTAACATTACACAGCTATGAATCTTGAAATGTAGTTCACAATAAAGTTGTTTTTGCCTGACAGCGTCATCTGTTATCTCAGCCCATGAGGGAGAAATGTTTGTTTGATTAAAGCACATGAAGTCAGGCCATTAAAAGTCTTCTGTCAATGCTTTGGTAAAAAAACTGTGTAAACTGTGATGAATAATTCAGAGACAACTATCATTTTACTTGAGATTAGCTTGCAGTGTTGCCATGGTAGAAATGCATGTATTATTTAATGGCAGTGTGAGTGTGACTGTAAGGCAGCTTAGGCTCTCAGTCATTTTTAGTTCAGTTCAAACTGTGAGGATTAAACGTGGTAGTAATCCATGGGAAACAAAATAGAGCGTCTGAGCTGTGTGTTTAACTCCGAATGAGAAGGAAGGAGCTACACTGCAGGGTTGTGGACCATGTAATGTGGCAGAGGGTTTGCAATGGAGGGAACAATGCTGACGGCAGGACAGGAAAAGCCACAGAAGCGGGTGAGATTCCGTGTGGCTTCGGGGAACAGCGGCCGGGTACTGAAGGAGATGTTCAAAGATGAGGGGCCTTCAGACTCCCTGGATTCAGACTGTACCAGCAGCTCTGACGCCGACCGGGCCAGTACCCCTTCTACAAGTGGAGAGGCACAGGGACAACTGTATGGATACCTGGGCTCTGAGCTGGATGACAGTGAGAGTGAGCCTGATGAACTGCTCATGTATGCAGGGGCCACCAAGGACTGGACATTCACCACCAAGAGGGTCAACATACTCAGTAAAAATGGGACTGTGAGGGGGGTCAAACACAAAGTCAGTGCAGGTCAGGCTCTGTTTGAAAACCTTCCCAATTCCAACAGTGTAAGTATATTAAACAAGGCTTGTTTTTATCTTATTTAATATAATATGTTTAATGACATGATATTATTATTATTATGTCAATTGTTTCAACTCTAGTTCCCATCAGAGTTTCTGTCTCCTGACTAAAGTCTAGTTACATGTAGGAGCGACATGACTGGGATAAAAGCTGACAATAGAAGACATGGTCACAGAGCAATTAAAGATTAATGATGCATTTCGTTAAGTGTTTCAAGAGAAACTAATCAGGTTAATGAATTCTCAGCACTTCACTTTCTAGTGTTCCTGCTCATCTATTTGTTATTCTTAGGTAACTTATGGCCTGTGTGCTGAGGCCAACGTGTTATAGGTCATATCCAAGAAACTATTCCTCTGCAATGTGGCATCATGTCAACAAACAGCGTCACTGTACTGTAGACGAGTTAAAGCTTGTCGTCATGATTAAGTAGATAATCTTTCTTACAGCATGACTGTGTGATGTTTAAATACACATCAGGTGAAAAGGTCAGGTCTAATCCTACCAGAAAATTCTAATGTTTCTACATGTTTCACTTTAAGAATCATATATATTTTACAGTATTACCAGTAATTTTCCAAAGTAGCTTCTTACATTTTTCAATGTTTTTGATTTATTTACCTGAGGTATTTCATCACAATGAACATGTATCTTTATTTACACAATATGTATTCAGCATTGTTTTGTAATTATATTCAAATCTAACAATGAGACCTTAACTTTATCCTTACAACAAAAAGACAGATGGCAAACCATCATATCTTGAGTCATTTTAAAGATACCTCCCCCAAATAATTTGTCTGATTTTTTTTAAATTGGTTAAACATTATTAAAATTACATCTATTCTTTTTCCCTAAATGAAAAATCCATAATCTATGAATGATCAAATATTTTTCTGGATGCAAGATGTCTCCTTCTTCACTATTTTGTCTCTTCTTAGTGTTTGTGCACTGAAGGCTTCAAGTTTCAAAATGACACTTGTGTAAGATATATACTGGATTGATGCACTATACATGATTGGCTCAAAACTAGTTGTTAGTATTGTAACAAATAGTGCTTGTTGGTACGTTGGTACACACCTTGGACTCTGATTTTTGGTGAGCACAAAGAAATTTTCTTTGTACAGCAGATAAATGTGATAACAGCCTTTTAGTGTCGAACTCTACACATACGTCATTCTCCACAGCGAAGCTCAAGCATCCAACTGAAGGAACAAGAAGCAAAGCACATTTTTAAGCAGAGGGAGACTTTAGGTGTCTGTGAGTCTCTGTTGAGATAAATGGAAACCAAGGATGCTTTGAGGGGAGATTGTTCAAACATATAAAAATCTGTTAGATGCTTCAGGAAAGTTGAACAAATAATACATAACTTATAGTAAAATTGTTAACAGATTATGACTACTTTCTAATAAAGCACCTTTACTAATGATTTGTAGATCAGTTATCTAAACTATTAATAAAACATTTGGGTTGCCAGGTGTAAGTAGTCATACAATAAAATCAGTCAGAAGGATTTTTCGCAACCTGGCAACCCATCCATTGCAAGGTGAGAAATCATTAATGGCATATAACTGACCTGTAGAATAAAGGCATTGAAGTAGCTTACTAATAGTGGTACCAGACATGAAAAGTGAACACAATGAGATTATAAATCATAATCTACAGTATAATATCTTCGTACAGCATATTGTTTCTGGGGGGGCAGGAATTGATCTCTAATAATTCATGTGAACCTTATATTCAACAAAAAACTCAAGAGGTAAATGTAATCATGTAACTATAATATGGATTTTGGCTTCCCTGTAGATGGAGTTCTCTCTTGAATTTGGACGGATAGTGATCTACACTACAGGTTTCCGTGTGGTGAGGACCACCTTTGAGCGCTGCGAGCTGGTCCGGAAGATCTTCCAGAACCACAGGGTGAAGTTTGTAGAGAAGAACATCGCCCTGGACTGTGAGTACGGGAGAGAGCTGGAGGAGCGCTGCAAACGTGTGGGAGAACCTCCTTCATTACCTGTCGTGTTCATAGACGGACATTACCTTGGGGTTAGCTCTTATTACTTCTTGTCTAATGATATCTGACTATTACATCTTTCAGAAATACACAGAGTTAATTAAATTTGTTTAATTAAATTGAATTTTGTCTTAATTTGTTTTGCAGGGGGCTGAGAAAATACTAGACATGAATGAATCAGGAGAGCTTCAAGATCTTCTGACAAGAATTGAGGTTTGTTTTCATACAGTGTTCCTTGGAAACATGAATATTTGATGATGAGCAAATGGATGATTTTGCTGTGAATCAGGGTGAGCTGCCTGCTTGATTTGACACACATGATGTTAAATTATTCATACGCTTCCCCTTGGATCTGGTGAGCAATATTATGTGTGCATAAGGTGATTATGAAGTCATAATAAATTAACGCTATGTGTTTGTCCAAAGTCATTGAGATGAACACAGTGCAAACAGGAGCAGTCATTTCCCCTCACTGGTCATGTCATCCATAAAACATGAGCACGCTGCAAAGTAAAAGATGCATGGACATCAATAAGTGACCATCAATAATGGAGGGCTTGTTATTGATTCTGCTTCCAATACATTTGTTCACATACACCAGCGTAGAGCACATCTCTCTGTTGTACATAGTGTTTCTGTTTCTGTGAAGCTACAGATTCGTCAGTCACACAAGCAGAGGCCTTTATTCAGGTCTTAGATATAATTTGGAGTTTAGACCCAAGAAAAATCCTCATAAGCGAGTGCAAAGCAGTGTGATGACATTTGAATCATGTATTCCAGTCACTGCAGGCTATTAAAAAAAATGCAGCTCTCAAAGGTCACGCATATACTCATCAGTCCATAACAGGCCAGTAACATGGCTTGATTGCGTGTTTAGCTGTATGCCTTCTAAAAAATTCACAGTTGTGATTAAAGCAATAGTACAACATTTTGGGAAATACACTAAGATGAGAAGATTCAAACCGCTGTCATGTCTAAGATAAATATAATGGTACAGCCAGAAGATGCTTAGCTTATCTGACTCTGTTTAACATACCTATAGATAAATATATCTTATAGCGCAAAAAACAGAGTGTAAAGACAACTAGAGCCAAAAAAAGATTAGTTGACTAATGTATTAGTCGACCAATAGAAAAAAATGAGCAACTATTTTGATAATTGATTAATCTTTTGAGTCATTTTTCAAGCCAAAAAGCTTTGAAACATTCAAATGTTCCAGCTTCTCAAATGGAAGGATTTGTTGCTTTACTTTGTGCTGTATCATTGGACATGTAAATATAGTTATGTACTGAATATCATTGGACGGCTGAAGATGTCATCCTGGGGTATGATGGGGCTTTTTCCCCTTATTTATGATACTGCACAGACTAAAGGCTTTATCTAAACTCTACAAAATAATCATCAGGTTTAATGATAATGAAAATAATCATTAGTTTTGGTTGATTTTGGTTTTACTGGATCTTAGCACAGCATTATATTCGACCACATATTAATCGACAGGCTAAAACACCTGATAGACATTTCTGGGATTGCATTGGAGTGGTTCTCTTCCTATCTCACTGATATGACCTTTGCAGTCTCTGTAGGTCAATTTGTGTCGGCCACTGCTGCTTTGTCAGGTGGTGTCCCCCAGGAATCAACCCTGGGGCCTATTTTATTCTCCATATCCATGCTTCCATAGGACCGATTACCTGTATTTTAAGCAACCTCACTTATCATTTGTGCACTGATGACATTCGGTTATACTTTTCCTTCAAACCTGATGAGTTGATACATTGCCTGTACTGTTGAAATGCAATTATCCAAAATGCTGTGGTTAGGCTTTTAATATGATCTAACAGATGGTCACACATAACACCTTTTTAACCTCTCTGCACTAGCATCCCAATAATGTTAGAATTCATTTTAAAATCTTGGTGCTGACTTATAGAGCTCCACAAACTCCACATTATATCATCGACCTTACACCTTAACACCATGAGCTAACCAGGGTCTTAGATGAAATTATACTAATAACTATTTATTTGAACCTGTCAAAAATTATGGCTTTGTGACCATTTTCGTCACTTTCTAGTTCTTTTCATCAAGGGGATTTTTGCTGTAAGAAATTCAAAATATGTCTGCCTTGGAATTATAACTCTGAAAATGTCATGAATGGTTTCGCTGTAATTACGGACTTTCATGATATGATGGAAATGTAGCCCAAGTGCCGCACTATTTCTTGGCCGGCTGCAGTGATACCCATGAGTCTCACTGGTTGCTTGGCAACCTCATGAAGATGACAAGACACCAAGTCATTGCATCCAGCCAAAAAGAAATCCTGCACATTACCCACAATAACCAAAACCAAAATTTGAATTCAGAGGTGCTGGATGGCAGATTTTTTCCTTTTGGTCAAAGCCAGGCTAGTTGTTTCCTGTTATTTTGTTAAGCTAAGCAAAATGGCTGCTGCTGTAGTTTCATATTTACTGTACAAAAGTCATTGATCTCTTAGCAAGAGAGTACTGTAAAGTTTTAAACTATTGATACAAAATCCAGCTAATTTTAAACCTTGTATCTACAAAAATGTGGGTTTTACAAAGAGAGGGAAATGTCACATGTAACTCTTTAGTTGTGAGTATTGGATATCTAATCAGGAATGTGAATATCTTCTCTAGAGGGTACAGCAGCCCCAAACGTGCCAGACCTGTGGGGGCTTTGCCTTCATCCCGTGCCCAACGTGCCATGGCAGCAAGATGTCTGTGTACCGCAACTGCTTCACGGATTCCTTCAAAGCCCTCAAGTGCACTTCCTGCAATGAGAATGGCCTGCAGCCATGTGTGAGCTGCAGCCAGTGAGGATGTTAAGTGCCTGATCCAACATCCTTCCATGCTTCCTTCTCCATGACCCAGCACAGGGCCCTAAACAGGACTACAACAGGAAGTAAAATGACACACACCAGGAGTCTCATTCATGGCCATTAACTAGTTAAAAAAAAAAAGCATTTGTAATAAAATCTTTGAATTTGTGGATTTGTTATTCTTGTGATGCGTATGTTTCTATCTTTGTACATGATTTTTTTTGGTTGGAAATTAGTTCAACAGGCTTTTCCAATTAGTTGATTGCATAAGTCCCAACAAAAACAAAGTGTCCAGTGAGGAGCTGTGAACTAGGCTCACCTCTGGTCAATTTAAGCTTGTTACTAAATTAGTGAGGAGGATCCTTCGTTTACAGTGCTCTCTCCACTAATCCTATATCAGACAGAGCTAAAGATAACAGACACAGAGGACACAGAGGGAAGTTGGGGGCTAAATTTGAAAACAGCAGAGGGCATAAAACTGCATACATCATTCAAATTTATGACAAACACCTAAATCCAAATAAATCAAGGGAAATCAGACTGTAATCTATTTTTTTAATAGTAGTTTATATAATCTCAGCAAGCATACATACAAACACAAAAGCATATCTTGAAGCAGCACAATGCAATGTTAACAACTGGTTCAATAATGTATTTGCTGCTTTAGGATTTAGGTTTGCATTGCATCCTAATTAAACTCATGCAGAACTTAATGTGTTCCAGTTTTCTTTAACCCTAATTTTTTTGACAATTCCAGCATGAAAATGAAGACACACCACTATCACACTGTCGAGCCAACCATCCCTCCGATGAACCGAGATGACATGCAATCCTCGCCGTTTTGTGTTTTTAACGGATGATGTCATTTGGCTGCCATCCAAGGGGTCAGGGAAACGAAGCAGCAGCAGTAGCAGCACAGCTCTCTATGCTGTCATAGCCCTGTACAATGCTGCTTGAACATGATTAGACAAGGCAGCACTGTAAAGAGGCTAAAAGCGTAGAGCATGGTAACGATGATGATGATGATGATGATACTCCTCCGCCATGAAGACTTCCCCTGCCATCATCGTACACTACCTGGATTGTTCTAGATGCTCCTGCACCTGTGATTGAAACAGCAACCAAATCGATTATTTAGGGGAGGGGAGACACACACACACACACACACACACACACACACACACACACACACAGGCGTATAAAAGCAAAGCAAAAAAAAAAAGGTTGATGAGGTTAGGTCATGTATGGGCAATGGGAGGTGATTACATTGCAGCACAGAGTCTCCTTCCTTTAATTCAATAGCGCACCGAAGAGTGATGGGGTTTGGGGATTTTGTAACCACAGGCTTGTGGTGATGGAGGGGAGGTTTGCATGAAAATCTGAGAGCCCAACTGTGCAGGTTTACTGCGCCCCCATCTGTGGGCTCCTGGAGACGAAAATGTTGGAGGAAAAAAAAGGATGCATCGAGAAATACAACAAAAAAACAGCACATTTCTAAAAGTCGCTCGTACAATAACCCAATTCATGATCCCAAAAAGCAACGATGTAATGTGCAGAAGGCTGCGGAGGGATTGAAGCTGTGTTTAGTGATCTCCAGACGTGACAGGCGCGCCTCGACGTATGTTTTATTTATAATAAGAAAAAGCCAAATCAGACAGATGATCTGGCTGTTGTTTTTAATCAACGTGCAAAAGCGAACCTTAACCCGAGGAGGGGAGACATGAAAGGAAACGAGATGGGCAGTGGCACTGGCACAACTGATTTGGGAATGGCATGACGAGACATGACACTGATATGCGCGCAACACCCAAAATGTGAAGACAACATTCAATGGTCAAAAACCTGCAATGGAGTTTGTCCGCATTTTCTCCGTTCTCCGGGCTCGGCGAAAAATTATTTCAGTCGAGTAGTCTAGTGTGGTCCAGCCGCGATGCTGTGCGTAATGTTTTGAATGGTCGGTCAATGCGCAGACTGGTTGGAAATGACTGTTTTTATTGACGTCAGCGCACAGGCTAGCGCGCCCCCCCCCCCCCTCCTTCTCTCTTCTCTATCATCCCTACAACTGCACCATCTAATGGACTTGGGTTTACATTCCAGTCAACCATCTGAGCTTTAAACAGGAAACAGGCCTCCTCTCCTACACCAAGGCTGGAAAATTCACCCTTTTTCTGTTCAGATGCGCTCATGTAAGTAAAGGTATTCCCAATTATTACAACGGTCATTCAATGTGCAGTGTAAACTCTTACAAGACACCCAAATATGTTGTGAAGATGTTGAAACGAGGCAATACTGTCCAGAGCATATTATTGTAATCACATATTATATATACACTATACATTACATAAAACATACATGATATATATTTATAAAGCAGTGCCGTCACATAACATGAAAAAAAGGAAAGAAATACACATGCATGCCAAAAAGGAAAGCAAAATAATTTAATAAATTATTTCAAATTTATTCCAACTCCTTCAGCAGTGGCAACATCATAATAACCAAAGGGAAATATTACACTATTAACACCTTCAAAAATATATATTTTCACCCTCCCAACACAGATGAAATGACTCTGGCCCGCCCACCTCCTGAAGCAGAATGAGAGGTTTAACTTTGTTAGCAGGCAGGTGTGTCCCATGCTGTAGCTGTAACTGTGTGCTGGCAGTAAATACAGAGCTTGAAATGAAAGCACAGTTTAAGTATGTTTCATAATAAGATAAAGTTCACTTGATGATCTGGTATACACACACTGTACACTGGTTACATTTTGAGATACTGAAACATTGACATTTCCATGTTTGACAGCCATTTGTACAGCTCAACAAAAGATGAAAGCTGAACGATGTAGGGGATTGTCCATTTGTGTGACGTTTTGTGTCATTATAGACAACTTATTTAAACTGGGTGGGAAAAGGGGCGAGGACATTTTCAACCCACCCAGTACTTCATCTTTGGAACAGTACAATCAGTCATCTCCTGATCAGCTGCCAACCTCACGAGACAAAGTTACTTAACCTAAAATTTGAGAGTAAAAAGAATTTTTGGAGTTTGGAGCTGGCAAAGAGAGGGATGCCACTGCCTACATTCCTGGCTCACTCCTGCCTTTGAACGGTGTTTATTTTTGTTATTTAATCATCTGTAAAGATTATGATCCCTAATAAGGTTTCATTAATATATTTGTTAAAGTTTTCACAACCTGTTTTCTAATATACTTTTGCGTAAGCTGATGCTTGTTAGGTACTATTGTATTCAACATAAAATCACTCTACATTATAAATCAAATGAAAAGTCTTAACATATTTTTGCATATTTTTCCAGTATTTGCAATACAAGGCTATTCTTTACAAATGCTGTACTCTCTGTATTTTCAGTTCCTTACTTTTAACATTAACAGAAAGAAAAACATATTTTCTAGCAATTAAATAAGTCCTGTTTGAATATGTAGCTCTCAGGTTTCCTTTGAACTAATGAAGGAAACACTATCACTGTGGTTCAAGCATAACATTAAAGTTAAGTACAAGTCTGTGAACTGATACTGGTCCTGTTCTTGATTCTGAAAGACTCATCGTTTCAACCAAACCCAAACACATGGAGGAATGAATACAAGCCAAAAACCAGACTACACTGTTGTACCTTTGTGTGAACTGTGACACAGATTCACATTTCTTTTAAAATTCAAGGATTTATGACAGTCTTTAACCAGAAACTCGCACTGGAGCGTAAAGTCTCGGTACAACTAACTCACGACGAAGTTCAAGCAACTCAAAGAAAGCACGATTATTGCCCCGACATTGTCCTTGTATATGGTTTTGGGCTCTCTTACAGTAAGACTTGATGACTTGGGCAAAGACGGAGGTTTGTTTTGTGGTGGTCAAAATGGGAGGCAGATTGCGGAGGCAGGCTTGGCCATCCTTTCACCTTTTTCTTCTGGTAGGTTCCCATTACCGCAGAGACTCAGCAGATATTATAATATCTCCAAGTCCACATGACGAACCTCTGGGTTACGTTGCTGCGGAAGAAGAAAAAAAATCCCTGCTTATAAAATGCCCTTTAATAAATAAAAACAATCTGAAGCACTAAGAGAGACAGTTTCAAGCTATAGTGTGGCCACAGCTGGACAACAGCCAGAAAGCAGAAAGGGTTCATTTTGATGTTTTGGTACCTTGAGTTCTTTCTCCAAGCGGTCCACCTCAGCCCCTAGGGTGTCAATGATGTTCTCTCCATGTTTCAGCATAAAGTTCTCCAGCTCCTCGGGGGTCTTCACTTGCTGAATGTCCTGCAGAGACAAGAAAGTGCATAACAAGCTTTATCAGTAAAAAAAATCTGCTAAAGTTGGAAAAGTTTGAGAGAGTTCTGTTTTTTGTGGTCACTGATTTGAAGTGAGCAGGCCTCTACTGGAAAAATAATGATGACAATAATGAAATCCATAAATGTTTTAAATGTGGGTGCTCCACAGAGTAGAATATGTTTCAACAAAAACATGCCTGGAACTTACTTAAAGGATAGCAGAGTTTTTCATGTCAGTCTTTAAACAAAAGTCAGGTGTCCATATGAACAGTGAAACAGGTAATTGCTGTAATCATTTCTCTAGTTCATATAAAGTTAGTCAAATAAAGTGAAAATCTTTTTAGTACAAAATTCCTTCTTTTTGTTTTCATGGACATTTTTTCCTTGTTGAGCTGGAACAAGGTTTTACACAAAATCAGGACTGTATATTTTGTCCCCCATCATTTTCATTATACACACATTAGGAAGGGATCTTTAAACGTCCAGGATAAACAGGAGGAATGATTCCGGCGAGCAAAACCTGCTTCAATCTTCATACAAGCACCTGATTATTGTTTTAAGACTTGAAAACTTTGAATCAATCCTTTGACTAATCACTATACCCAATAATTACTAGGGGTGTGACGAGATCTTGTGGCGAAAACGTGATGATATTTCTCGTCAAAGTGAATTTTGCTATAATTAAGGGGTGGAAGTATGAGATGAGGAGAGGAGCAGGTTGACCTCAGGTCTCTACACTGAGAGCCTGAGGTAGGAGGAGTGGAGGAATCTAGTGCAGCTATGGAAGCCTAATGATGCCAAAAGTAAAATGAGTCACACTACCAAATTATAACACAATTTATATGTTGTTCTACTTCTCTATTTATGTGATACAGGATTTGTGCAATTTACTTTTATTTCTGTGTTTTCTTTATTAGCAATATGTTATAATTTGTGATAATTGGATTCTTTATTTAATTCTTTGTATATATTAGATTTTTTTCTACTCTTTATAATTTACTTTTTTGTATTTGTGATTGTATATAACTTTTGTATTTATGGTTGTTATTTCCATAAATACCAAAATTATCCATCTATAAAATATCTATATGAGGAAACCTTTTACAGTGCTGCATACTGCATACTGTATGATAATGATATATTTAGAAAGTAGAACTAAAGGGATTCATTACAAGATGATTAGTTTAAACATTTCAATTCAATTTCCATTTTGTGAATTTCAAATAAAAGAACAGTCATGTATTTCCTCATTGGTTTTCTTAAAAATATAGTTACAATCTCGTCTGGTCTCGATCTCGTGAACCCAATATCGTGTTTCGTCTCGTCTTGTGAGCTGAGTGTATCATCACACCCCTAATAATTACTGAGGCAATAACACTTAAGTTATTTCAAGACACTGTGTGAACAACAGTGTGAGTACTATTGTGTTGTAAAGATGAAGCTTCCTTGTGCACTGTGCAGCAGAGAGGTAATATTTATAGGTAAATGATGACATTTTGTTCACTCTCTCACAACATACAACTGTCATGATGACATTAAGAAGAAAAATAAAATCAATTATCCTGGAATGAAACTGACTTGGGTTTGGCATTATTGATCATGTGTCTGTCGTTAGCAATGAATTGACAGTCAGAAAGATTCATGATGCAGTTCAAAATCTTACAATATGATGATGTTTTTGACAATGTAAAAAATATTTATGCCAAAGTAGAGGAAAAAAAAACTTACATAGAGAATTTGGTCAATGTCTTGTTTTTCTAGATAAGACCGCGTCACCACTCGGCCATCAAAGTCAACTTCAGCCTTGAAGCGAACTTTACTGAGGCCCAAATCAGTGGCCTTCACATCGTGGATGGCCCTGCTCAAAATAAAATAAAGAGTAACAGTGAATGTCCGGGGCTGTCAAGTGAAAATTATACAACTTGAGAGAACAGAGCATTGCTGCCGAGGATTTCTATGACAAAATGTTCAATATGGAAAACCTCCACACGAGTGACAGAAATCTGTGTTTCTTAAAGCAATGTTTCTTATTCACACATCCATGTTTTTACTATGTTTTGCTCTGTGTACTGTGACCATAAAGAAAGCTGCATGTAAAGACCAATAAATACCACGTGGTCTATTTATAAGTCTGAATGTTGTCCATTAACATTAGTGAAGCCATACAGTCACTGTCAGACCACGAGCAGTCACTCACTTGGTGGTGGATTGTGATTATTTGGATTCACATGAATGATTCCAGACCTGATGTTGATGCCTGGTTCACATTTTAACAGCCGTGTGGTTGAATGTGTGCGTCTGTGCGTTTTGCTGACCTTACAGCAGGGTCGTTCTCCAAGAACTCTGTGAGCTTCTGAACCCGTTCAGGCTGTATGGAGCGTCCCAGCAGCGCCTCTGTGTTCGTGTAAATCAGGAAGGCTGACACGGTGCCCAGCAACGTGCCCACGCCCAGGGAGCCCAAACTGTCGTAGTATGGGTTACCTGGGACAACACAGAGAGGGGCATAAACACAAGACAGACAGATGCTTATCCTGAGTGTCATCTGGCACATGAACAGGAGAACAATAAATTATAGTATAGAAAAAGATGATGAAACAGTGAAGCAATAAAAGTCTGAACTTTCTAATCCCATGGTTAAGAACAAGTGCTTATGTAACAAAAGACAAGAAGAATACACTGAAACTAACAGACACACTATTAGTATGTCATACAGGGTTTGGGTTCTTGTTTTTTCATTGATAAGCGTCTCTCTGTATTTTTGCTTACCTGTGAGTGAGGTAAGCCCCATGCAGCTGGCGGCCATAATTACACCAAGCACAGCAGCAGCATCCTCTAGCAGCACAACATTAGTGCTGGGGTCTCGACTCTGCATCACTACACATGTAAAACAAGCAGTTTTTATCCATGTCACACAAATTTGGGATTCATCCAGAAAACATTTACATTTGCTGTCAGAAATGCGTCTTCTGATATCATACTTTCCTTCACAACGTGCAAATTAACTGAATGAAATGGGTCTGTCCGCAGTGACAGAAAACAGCTGGTTTCATTTCACTCCTGAGGTGAGATTCATCCATATTAAACTGATGTTAGGTGAATTCAAGCCGGCCTTACATCTGCCCAGATCTAAGCACACTGCAGCACTTCTCTCTCAGAGTGCAGGAGCCACGTTCATTTAAATGTATACATTTGTTATTCATGTTTATGCCACTTTACAATCACTTTATCTTGCATAATTATTTTGTGTTTATACATAGAGAACAATCCTGGGACAGCACTGGTAAGATGTGAAGGTTTGTATAAGATATCTGGACATTTAGTGGAAGCAGCCCCTCACTATAGTATATTGTTGGAAAAAGAGCAGAGATGACACATGTGGTTTGGAACAAGGGAGTACAATATAAGTAAATTGCTAATCACTACAGGTATATTGTAAAATGAGGGGGAAAATTGAGTTCAAAATATTTAATACACAGAAATGTACACTGATATATTTTTTGTTGTACAAACCATATTCATAAAAAGAGACTCCATGCACTTGGGCACTCTTCTTTATCTCATTGACGGCTACAAGTAATGTGGCTGGAAATGAAAAAAAAAAAAACAGAAATAGATGTTTAAGTACAAATTGCTCAATAACAAAATGTCACAGAAGATGCATTTTATTGTAACGTACCTCCTTCAGATACCAGAGAGCCTGCCAAAATACAGTAGGCCTGGAACAGAGGATTATAACACAGTTGATGGATCATTATTATTATTTTTTTTAAATCTTGGATTACAGGAAAGATTTAAATCCAGACACTTACCCATAGCAAAGATTCAATGGGCTCTGGGTGCAGCAGTCCCATTATGCCGTGGTACCAGGAGAGGCCTGCTCCCATCATAAAAATACCCACTCCGCTGATGAGGGAGGCGATGTAACGCATGTTGGAGAAGCCGTACCTGAAAAAAGACAAAGGGTCTTCATTAAAGCTGGATTTAGGCAGCTAAATAATACACACACTTGTGCACTGTGACATCAGCAAAGTTGTAACTGTTAACTGATCTGTCAAAATCATAAAATCTTCACTTTTATCTTAAATAAAGTGTATGTAGAGAAAAAACACTGTAATGGCAGACCCTAATTAATTTGATATCATAGGGCAACATTTAGAGATTTTTCACCAGGCCTGACAAAAATGACTCAACCAAACTTAGTTTATTGAAAGCTTTCGGTAGAATTGGCTGGTCTTTTGTCTGACTTGTGCCTGATGTTTTTGCCTTGTCATGGTGTTGTGTTAGCATTCATTGTTCAACATTCAATCTGTCCTTTTTATTTTCTACTTTCACTCTTTACTTCGACTCTTCGGTTTTACAATGGACCACGATTCTTTGGGAAAGACTCAACTTCCACTCATCATCTTTCTTCTAGTAATATAGTTTAGAATAGGTGTGGTGCTTACGGGTGCCCGGGGTCAGGGTTGCGGACTGATTGGCTGATTCCCAGAGCAAGCAGGGCCTGATTGCAGGTGTCGGCCAGAGAGTGGATGGCCTCGGAGAACATGCTAGCTGATCCAGTGTAGACCCAAGCCAGGAGCTTGAAAAAGAAATTCAGCCCATTGCTGCAGACAAAGAAAACCAGAGAATGAAACAGTGACAGGGCAATGGAAGAGTTTATCTTGGCAAGATTACTTAATGGTTAACAGTAGCTCTGACTGACATGGTTCACATATTTATCAGGTTGTTGATGCTGGACGGCAAATGTGGACAACATTTACATCAAAAAACTATTTGGTTGGATGTTTAAGTTTCCGATAGTTTGAAGCCAACTGAACTAACAAGAGACAATTAATCCCATTTTTTGGTACTGAAAGTCCAACTGAAAACACATTTGGTCAAACTTTCCAAATTGTCCTTTATTATAATAAAGGAATAAAATGTGTTCAGGACAGCTGGCAGGCTGCCAGAGTGCCAGTATGTCACTGTAAGGAACGAAAAATAAAGTAAACTAACTTGCAATGTAGCTACAGTACTGTGCAAAATATTTAGTCCTACAACAGATGGTTTGGTCCCCAGAGTCCTGATCTCAACATCCTGGAGTCAGTCTGGGATTACATGACGGGAAAGAAGCAACTGAGACGCCTAAATCCACACAAGAACTGCAGGAAGTTCACCAAGATGCAGGAACATCTGACTGGCCAGATTTATTTGAAAAACTTTGTGCAGGTGTACTGAGGAGAACTGGTGTGGTTTTAAAGGCAAAGCTATTCACACCAAATACTGATTTGATTTAGGTTTATTCTTTTTACTGAACTAATGAATTTAACTGATAAATAAAAATAGCATTATTTCACTTTACAATTAGTGCCTACATTGTTACACAGCACTGTACATGTCGTAGGCAGACTGTGTTGTTAGCAGAGGTAATGGACCACACCAGCATATAACCAAACTAGTGATTTTTGATCAGTCACAAGGCACATGTTAGACTGTCTATCAGCATATATTAGATTAACTTAATGGAAACAAGTTTTCATCAGCAGATGACAAATAGTATTCTGCAGAATTAACCAAAGAGTAGATAGCATCATCATAAAAGCAAAAATATAAAACATTGGTTTCTTTTTTTTCATAGAGAACACAGAACACATGATTTTCAAAGCTGATGTGTTTGCTGTAGTAATTTAATTTCAGCTGAACTTCAACTTTTTTCTGTTTAATGCAAAAATCTTCCATGTTTTCTGTTATGATGCTTCTGAATCACAGGTTTTACACCCAGACCGGATCTCGCCTGCAATATGCACTTAAGTAATTGAGTCCTGTGTGTCTGCTGTTCATGTGATTGCACATGTCCACTAACACAATCATCCTAATCAAATAGGCCACTGGAGCTCATGTGAGAACAAGGTTCTGCTGCTACTAGTCTGTGTCAATATTACCCACGCTAGCAGTAAAGAGTCAAAATTCTACAGCACTAAATATTTCTTTATAATTCAGTTAGAATCTGTTTCAGCAACAAACTTTATCAGGGACAGATTTTGTTTTTGTTTTCAAGTTTTTCAAGATCTGAAAAGTTACACTCATACTTTTCGTTATACTATATGTAGTAACCCTGTTGAGAACAGACTAATGGTTCTTAAGTCTAATCCAATATTGTGCGTACTACAGCTAAGTAAAGTCGTTGGGGGAAAAAATCGCAGCAAAACCAAAAAGCATTCAGCAGCAAGAAGAGAGAAAGCATAAAAACTCACATGCAAATAGCGACCATGACCACCTTTCCTGGCCCTTCTAGAAATGTTGTCCTCTGGCCTGATCGAGGCTTTATGAAACAAAGAAGAAGATGTGAATTGTCTGCCATGTGCAGTTCAAGAAGAAAGAAGAAAAGCATCTGAAAGCCAGTGTAGTGCGTGGTTTGCTACTATTTACCTACTGCATAGTGATTCTAGTCAAAATTAATTAATTTAGCTACGGACTTAAAACCAAATATATATGTGTTATGCATTTCCTGCTTTCTTATCATTTATAAACTTATATATAGTTCTCTCACAAAGCATACAGGGGAGACACTGACAAAACAAGCCAGTGGAGTATAGAATATACCATCACATACCAGAGAAGTACAGACCAGTACAATAACATCAGCATCATACAGTTAAAGAGGGGGGACTGCATGAATGACAACAGATAATGACATTGTCATTTAGATGCATTGACCTCAATAAAAGGGACAGAGGTCACACGCAAACACCGCTGGATGCTGTAACAGTGATCAGACCAAACACATTCACTTTTCTTTCACATACAAAAAGGATTTTGGAGATAATAATAAGATTTTCTTTTTTAAAAATACGCACCTTAGTATTTCCCCAAAAGTCTTTGTATTCTTTCAACAACTGTTGATTCCGAAAAATATCTGGAGGTGAGCAAAAACGAGAGTAGAGATAAATCATCAACATCTATCTGGATAATCAGTTAATCAGTTTTAGTCATTTTTAAAGCAAAAATGACAAAAGTCTCTGGTTCCAGCCTCTCAAATGAATATCATGTAGTCATTAATTGAGGAAATCACTGATTGATTAATTGATAATGAAAATGATCATTAGTCACAGCCCTACAAGAGATGCACATAAAAAAATATGCCAGTGTCAAATTAAATTGGGTTTAAAAACAATCAAGTAAGCCTATATGAGATACATAAGTCATTATTATACATGTTCTGCAAGCTCCATTTGGCTGCAAATTTGGCTTGGTTCTGGTACACCCAGATAAAAAAGTTAGTATCAAATATATTAATATATTATCAAACACAAAAATGCATAAGCTGACAGGAAAAATGAAAAACCTACTCTCTTGGTACTCTCTTTCCACCTCTTTCCTGAGTTTTCTCTCTCGGGCTAAAGCTTCATGGCTTCCCCAAACATCCAGAGCTCTGATAACACACAGATGGAAGTAAATGAATCAAGAAAAGATAGAGAACAGCATTCATAAAAATGAAAATAGCAATGTTTAATGGGAGACATATGAAGTTGTGTATCATGCAGAAGGATTTGAAAACTAACTTGGCCTCCACGTCTGACCGCAGAAACACAGTGAAAGCCTCTGTGTCATCGTGGGGGCTGCGTCTTCTGATCTTTCGAAGTTGCTCCAGATCACTGTGATTAGAGAGTGGGAGGAAAGACGAAAAGAAAAAACACCTGTGTTAAATGGTGTCAGGCAGTCTTATATTAGCTAATCACAACAGCATGTTTACTTATTAACTCAAAGGAATTTGTGCGGTGGTTGTCGTCTGCCAGCATCTCAGCTGAGCACTGAGACAGCTACACAGAATACTTTGGCTTTCAAAACATACAGCTTGTCATATATATTAAAAAAAACACTGCATGTTTAAAAGAACATGAGTTACCTTGGTTTGAGGCAGAACTCGTTCATGGCTCTGACAGCAGTGATAAAGTTGTTCTGAGTGTACTTGGCTCCATATTCCCTTTTCTTCAGGACAGCCCGCACTGAACATATGGCAGGGAAATATATTACAGTGTTTCACTGACAGTTAAAATCTTGCATTCCTTCTTGGTGTCATTTCTCAATTCACTATCAAAGGATGAATGTAAAAATATTTTACATGAATGCACAAACCCACCAAATCACAACCACAGTCTTTACTATAAATCTGTTTCATGTGATATATGTGAAAACGTTGTTCACCCTTACCTTTCACTTGAATTGTTTCAGTTTTAGTCAGCCCCTTAATGGTCGAAGCTGTAAAGGCAACAAGTTCAATTAGACAATAATACTTACTAGTTACTTAAAAGCTAAATTATGTATGGGAGAGATATGAATTCTAAAAAAATAAAAACATGCAACTTACCAGAACCATCTTCTGCTTGTGTTAACAGGTATGCCATTCAAAACAAACAAACACACAGTTTTAGTAATTTCTAAAGGAAACACAGGTTATTACTGTGTACAAAATGCCAAATGCAACAAACACAAATAGTTGAAACACACAAAACATAAAAGTCTGTCACCTGTGACTTTTGCAGCAGCCAACAGCTTTTCTGCCACAGGAGCATCATCTGATGCAGTCTTTGGGGGACCATCTTTATTATCTCCAGAGGTAGAGTAGTACTGCACCTTGCCCAGCCCTAGAGAAGCAACACGGCAGTCTGGAAGGCTGAACCATAAAGAATGTATGCCTCCGCTTTGCCACCCTGTGCCACAGAATGAGATAGGTAGATGGATAAATACTTCATTTTTCCAAAGGGTGATTAAAATGCCACAGCAACCACTCAACATAAATCAAACAGGTAAGAAATGTAAAAGCAACAAATGCAATTAAAGGCCAAACTATATAGATTAAAATATAAAATATGAAATAATATGAATACAACAGATTTGATAGATAATGCAATGAAATAAAAGGAGCATTCTGTCTTCACTGTCAGAGGAGGAGCCCCCTCTCCCGACACAGAGGAGAAATATGTGATAAAGGACCGGATCACAATTGTTCAAGTCTGTCTTAAAACAACAGTCAGTTGCCCAAATGAGCACTAAAATAAATTTCCCTCGCTGCAACCATTCATCATGTTCATATCAGCTAATAAAATGTGCTTTCGATATAAGTGTTTGGGGACAAAATCCACGGTGTGTCCACACAGTAATTTAAAAGTTGATGTGAAGCTCATGTGAGGCTTCAGCAGTCTGAGTCAGTCATATCAACTGGATATCTGCCACATTTACAGTCCAATTTGCATCAAAGTCCCTCTTAGTGTTTCCCTGTTGAGCTGTGGTGGAAGTTCAGTAACACAAAGAGGGACTTTGGCAATAAAAAGACTGTAACGTTGAAATATATCTACTTGATTTGACTCATTTCATGTTAGCTTCAGATTAACTTTTAGATACATTTTTACACAGGAGGACTGTGGATTTTGTCCCCCGTCTTATATTGTAAGTACATTATAATAGCACAATTACATTATAATAATGCAGTTATTCAATAATAATAATAATAATGATAACCAGTGCTTGTACAGACAAAACAAAAGCAGGATACAGAAAGCAATAAAACAGCAGTAAGACGAAATTAACCAGTATGAACAGAACTAATTATTGACAGCAAAAAATAATCATGTTTTTAAAGTTCATTTAAGCACCTGATATCTGTTTTAAGACAGACTTGAAACATCATGAGCCTATCATTTAATAGTTTGACTGTTTCTCATTTATCTGTCATAGAAGGAGCAACACCAAGGCTCAAGGGAAAGGAAATGTTGACGCTAATATCTGGTTCTCCTCACCGTGGCACAGCTGGGGGATCCTCGGGGGCCGCTGGGACAGAGGTGCCCTACGCTGCAAGGAGACCCTGCAGATGACATGCCAGGGTCTGTGGACCAGGCTGGGAAACATCCTTGCTGGTACCGATGTGCAGGAACTAGCTGTATGGGAGTCACAGACAAACCCCCTAGGTCACTGTTAGTGTTAGCTGCCCGCTTGGCAACTTAACTTCACCCCATTCAGACAGATTAAACACCAAGTCCTGACACCAAGAAGTAACGTTAGCGTTAATGTAGCTGCAAACACACTCAGATACTCCACACGGCGGACAACTGTGCCAAACTTAATTATTGTCATTAATAATCACTCGGCTAGTCCACTAATGCCTTCGCCGGCGGGCTAATAGCTGTGACGGAGCCGCAGCTACCGATCCCCGAGGCTACAGAGCCATAAACTTAGCTAGCCTGTCTAACTTAGCATGTACCGTAAGCTATTAGCTGAGGTCAGTAACAAGTGCTGTATAACATTTTAATTAATTCATAAACAACCACAGCTGGCTAGTAAGTACATATAGATGAGGTGATTCAGAAAAGTCATACCTTTCTGTGGTTAGGGTTGTTGTAGTGTATAATCTGTTTCCATTTTGAGAATCTATGACCAGACTGATGCTAGAAACCAAACACACACACGTGACCTGTGACGACAGCAAAGCGACTGATTGAGTTCTCGCGAGGGTGTAGCTACTGTCTGTCATGTTACATCTTATCGCGATATTCATTAAAAATCATGGCATGCAAGGTCATTTTTCACTTTTTTTTCAATTATCTTTTTATTAATTTCCATAAATAGAACATATAGAACAAACATTACACAAGATACACATATGAAAACATCGTTAAAGATAAATGAAAAATATAAAGAGAAAAAAAGGGAAAATACAGCATTTGTGGTCAACATATTACACATACAGTAATTGAAATAAGTATATAGTACATAAATTGTCAGAGGTCCATCTCCAAGTCTTCGGAAAACCATTATATTTTAAGGCGTAAATACACTGTTCCAATCATATTTTTTAATACTTTCTTCTTTTTTACCAGTGGTGGAAAGTAATTAAGTATAATTACTCAAGAACTGTTTTTAATTACAGTTTTAAAGTGCTTGTACTTTACTTGAGTATTTTCATCTGATGCTGCTTAATACTTACACACCATCACAGCTCCACTCCAGTACTTTTATTTGACAGCTTCACTTACTTTTCAGAGGATATTTAATAATAAATTATTATTATTATTATAATTATAATAACTTTATTTATATAACACCTTCTAAAAACAGAGTTGCTTTGACAGACAAAGCAAAGGCAGTACATTACATTTTCCCCTTCTTTCCTCTCCCATTAATCATCTCACGAGCCCTCAGATTTTTTTTTTAATTAATTTTTTATAAACATGTAAGCCACATGTCAGTGTTTTGTAGATGGTGGTGATAATATTACCAGTGATGAAATATGGTATTATTTAAAAAAACAAACCCCACTGTTCAGATTCAGGAATACAGCTCCCTCTGTCCAAATATGAGAAGTACTTCACTCATTGTCCAGCCCACAGACAGGGCAGGGCACCATTACACACAGCAACAAAATAAATACAAAAGGCTTAGGTATAGAAAAAAGACAAAGAGATGACAACACTTATGAAAAAACCTGCAGGTTTATTGATTCTTTATAACAGTACAGTAGATATGTTATGACCTTGCATTGGTAGTATATAGGTGCCGTAAGGAGCAGCAGTGTTTGTAATATTCATCTGACAATTGACTGACAAATCAAACACATACACTAGGAGAGAGGTCTTTTGACTTCTAATGCAATCACTTGACATCAATACCTGCAGATCCATCACCTCCATTTCACAATCATTAAAATGGAATCCAGAATAATCAATCAATAATCAAGACCCACAGTACAGTTTAAGAAGGCCATAACTCGGTCTTGGTCCATTCAGATTAAACACTGTGCACAAATAAGGTCACTTAAATGAGAGAAAATGGAAGCATGTAGGTAAGGTTTATAAAGCTAGTCGTCAAGCTGATGCGAGAGTAGTATGCAGTGGTGACTCTGTCCTGGTATGCTGTTCGTATAGGGAAGCAAGGTGGGTGTTTGCGTTTGCATTAACGCATGGTGACAAACTCCTCAGATGAGGTGGGGTGAATGGCAATAGTCTTATCAAAGTGTGATTTGGTTGCACCCATCTTGATGGCCACAGCAAAGCCCTGCAGCATCTCATCACAGCCCAGGCCCTGCATGTGCAGGCCCACCACCTGGAGAAAAACGGAAAATAAATGCAGAGACAAAAGTCAAAAACAGGATCAATGTAAAACGTATTATGGATTTATTTCAGGCAGTAAAGCCTGAAACTTTGTTTCAAATGTTTTTATTTCTCTATCACAATAAATATGAATTCCTGAAAGTGCAACTGTCAAAATAAAAGTTATTGTTTTATCAGGAACTGACACTCAAAAAATCATCTTCATTTCATCAGGACTTTGTGGGTGTGCTCTAATTAGATTTGATTGATAGGGGCCTCAAACAACCTCTCAACAGTCATCACAGTATAATTTAAAGATTAATTATGATTCAGTGCACAAAAACATGTGACACCACCTTTTCCTGAGTCTTACCAACCCCAAACCAGTGAAGAAAAAAAAAGCCTCTAAAGTGAAACGACCGACCATCGCTCATAGTAAGAAGCTGATTGAGAAAACAGGTTTTCAGGGCGGTTACTCTAAGCCTTAGATACTCTTACATTATTTATCAATGTGTAATTCTGTGCTGTCATTGAAATCCTGAACCTGCCTCTTCTATGTCTACTTATGTAAGCTGACCACCCACATTTCCCAGAATGACTTCCAAGAATCTGCACTGACTTGATGAGAACATGTTGTGGCATATACGTCATTGTGAAGGCAGAGAAAAACAACCGTGGTTACAACACTGTAACAGCAACAGAGATATCAAGAGTCACGGCCCACACCCAAAATGTGAGGTAGGTAAATTACATTTTAGACTTGGAAAGCTTCTCTTTGTGTGTTTTCTATGATGGATTTTTCTTAGTATTGGTGACCTTAATGAGTCTAGACAGAAGAAGCTGTATTTTAGGTCTAAAGAGAACAGCACTAAAACCTGACATTTACAACTGATCTCAAACCCATCTCACACTCATAATATGGCTGCTCAGAAATATGAAAAAGTACAACAAATAACAAAATGTGCCCAAAAATGCTACTTATTCATGGCTGTTTATGCATTAATGTTGAAAATAGGTTTAAGGTGGAGCGCCCTGGTGGTCGAGTAGTTAGAGAGCATGCAACATAATCTCAGCATCCCTGGTTCGACTCCAGCCAAAGACCTATGCTGCAGGTCAGTCCCTGGGAATCACTGCCAGTTATTATCTCTAAAAGGCAAAAAAAGCCCAAAATAAATCTTTAAAAAAAAGAAAAGAAAATAGGTTTAAGGTGAATTTTTCTGATAACGTTCTAATTCAGAAGTATGACAAACATTTCAAAGCAGGTTTTGGGATCTTTATTATCTTACAGACAGCGCTACATCTAAGTTATGTCTACCTTAAGAAACAATGCAAGCAATTCAGCATGGTAGTTGTGGATTTAAAATGACAAGCTGTGGGGAAAACCTGAGAAATTTGTGAGAAAAGTTTTAAACAGGCATCTCTTGCAGCGAGTAGCCGTTATCTGGTAAAAAGATGACTCCTACCGTCTCCTCCTTGCCCACACACACCAGCTTCATGATGCACTGACTCTTCCTGGTTGTAATGGCGTGATACATCGGAGTGAAAGAAGTCTTGTAGATTTTCACGTTCTCCTTTCCCCTAGATTTGATGGCCTCCTCTGTGACAAATATGAACCAGAATAAGAATAAGAGTTCTTGTTACTTAAGTCATTTTGGACCTGTAGATTAAAGTATATTAAAGTGGATGTTGCACTACAAAGAACATACTTGGACCTCCCAGGATTGAGAGTATGGGAATATGTATGCAATTAAGGACACTGCTCACCTGAGGATATAACTGGTAAAGATGTACTCACCTTCTGTGAGGCCCACCGTACCAATGGGTGGGTGGCTGAACACCACTGTGGGAATAGATGAGTAGTCCAACTTGGAATCCTTCTTGCCCTCAAATAGTCTGTGTGCCAGCTTTCTGCCTGCAGCAATGGCAACTGCCCCGACATACAACACATCATCAGGATGCATCTCAGAATAACAATGACTGTAATTCACATTCTCAAATAAGAAAACAAGTACAGAGGTATATTATTATAGCTATAAAACAGTGTTGGATGTTTGCTCTGCCAGAGATTTGTACAAGAAAAGTACATTTTGTATCAATGACAGTCACCTCATTTCCAGATATCTGCAACAGACAAGTAACTTAATGTCTTGTTTGGTTAAGATTTTATTTGAATGGATTTCTGAGATTATATCTGCAGTCAATTTGGTCAGTTGGTTGGCAGTTCATCTTGTTGGACCTGAACCTCGCCCAAGCCAGAATTTGCTTGGGCGAGGCATTTCCTGCCAATCATGGTGCAGTTATTTATGGCTAGCAGTGTTTAAATATGATTATTACACTCTTGCCTCTAAGGGTGTACTCACACTAAACCCGGTTGCCTTGTGCCATGCCCGAGGACGATTGCCCCGCCCTCCCACCTCCCCAGCTGGCCTGCGCTCACATTGCATATAACGATCCGGACCCCAGCATGCTTACGTCATCACAGTGTGCTTTCTTTGCATTGAAGAAAGTGCACAATGGAGTGTTCATCATACTTTGTGGCTTAGTTTGAATAGATTTGGGTGCGGTGACACACGCCCTCAAACATGCCTTATAGAGCCTTATCAATTATGCAATGCAGGGATTCAATGGGACAGTCGCATCACTGACCTCACAGTTAGTGATCACACACACTGCCCGAGTCCATCTGAACCGAGCCCGGGCCCGCTTCTGTAAGCAGGCCTGGGCATGGTACAGAGTGAACACACTAGTCACACAAACCGGACTTTAGGGGTCAAACATGCTCAGACATGGTACGGATTGCCTAGTGTGAGTACACCCTAAAAGACATTTCACAGAACACTGTTACCTGTAAAAACACAGTGACCTTATCATTTTTAAGTTTAAGTGAAGCAAAAAGTGGATCACCCTACTAATAATATAATAATACTAAAATATATTTTGGCAGATCTGGCATTTCAGTCTATTACAAAACAGCTTCAGCTTTACGCACATTGACCAGACTCTAATGCAACCATCACTACAGCTTTGAAGCACTATCTATAAAATGATTGAAGCCATTATTGCCACTTCTTACCAGGTGTGAGGAGGGCTTTGCCACAAACATCTCCGACTGCGTAGATCCCTTGTCGACTGGTGTTTTGGAACTCATCCACCACAATGTGGCCTCTGTCATCTGTAGTCACACCCTGACAAACACACAGATTATATTGTTATAGTAAATTAACAGAAATATCACAAAGAAGTCATAAAGAGTATTCCCTAAAAAACTGGATAAAACTGGGATGAAAGACATGATACAGCTGTTTCTACTCTCACTTATTAGGTGCAAGCTGCTGAGCTGTTAACAGTGTTCTCTTATAACACAAACTTAAATAAGGAGTGAGCAAGGCAAGTTTTGTTTTCTGTCAATAGCAAGAAGTGACTCATCCTATAGTGGAGTCTCAGAGGCTCTTAATGTAACCCAGAACACACAGAGCAGAGGGAACCAAGTGTGATTAAGTTACATTTTGTGTACTCATGGTTCCCTGATTGCTGCTTTGAAATGTCCCTCTAGTGTCCCATTTGGCCAGTGGATCAGTTTTACTGGTCCCTCGTATAATTTCACTGGCCCTGCAGCCAAAAAATGAAAATAACTCTTTTCCATAATTTTGGTGATTTATTCAATGTATATATAATACATACAACACTGAAGTACCCTTTAGATTTGACTATTTTCCTTTAGTTATGGATAAATAATGTTGTTATATTACATAAATGTGCAAAATATAAAATGTGGCACATATTGAATCAGTAAATGAACACACAGTGAGAGGAGAAGAGAATTTATGATAATGACATTTCAGTTTTGATAACCCTGAGTATAAATGCTTGTGTACAAGAACTGAGATGATGTTGCAAGATCTGTAGAAATGTACAAATTAAAATAAATCAGAGAGAGAAATAACATTTGTTTGTGTGCATGAGTTGACTTCCAACTCCTGTCTGCTCTCTAAGCCACCTGTCAACTTCAGACATGGAGCTGAACGGTTATAAATAAATGAAGAGGAGAAATGCAGAGGAGGAAAAATCAAACAGGCATTACTTTAAGTGCATCTGTCTCCACAGTAAGCCATCTGTTGAGTGTTTGATGGTTATTTGCTTGTGCTTTAGAACGTGACTGCCATGAAACAATCAGAAAATAACGTTTGATTTTTCTCATTTACTGCACTTTGTTCTCACTACTGCCGCTCAGGGTTCTCACTCAACCATCGCTGCTCTCTCTCTCTCTCACTCTCTTTTTCTCTCCTCTTTGTTAGAAATGAGTCAGGAAGCTGACAGTAAAACCTAACTTTACTTTTTAACATGATCAAACAAAGGGAAACGTTCTCCCCTCATCCTAAACTGTATATCCATGACTCTGATTGGCAGTTATGGTTATACTCTGGTCAATCAGCTTGCCCTGAGTAAACTTCTACTGGCCCCAGGCCATCGGGCCAGCAGTTATATCAGACCTTGCATTCATCTTCACTTCCATAAATCAGAGTATGTGGTATTAATTAGCTATAATTCTTCCTGTTCATACTGGCCATTAGATGAGTTCTTCAAGTCCTACAATTTAAGGGATCGGGGCAAACCTTAGGGACAGGGAAATCCTTTTTCAGTATTCAGTTAAGCTCCTGACTGTTGTTTTAAGACAGTTTTGAGAAATAGGGAAGCTATTCTTTAACAGACAACCTCCTATACCACGTGACTTCTGTCTGCAGCTTGCTACCTTTGTTGTTGTACCACAAATAGAAGGAACAGAACTTAACCCAGACTTATCTTCCCCTTTAATCCCTTATTCATTTACTTGTTCACCCTGAGCTAACAAGCATTTCACGGTGTGCCAACAGTCACGCTAAATACAAACGACTGAACAAAGGCTGTTACATGATATCTGTCCTGTCTTGTTCACAGATTATCTCCCATCCTTTACCTCATATGACCACATGCCTGCTTTGGGTTCTTTTTATACAAAAGATGTTTTTATGGAACCTTTTTTTTTTATTCAATGTTATTTCATCACTTTTTACAGTTTTATGGATAAATATGTTGTCTTGTGCACTTTTTCCTGCTTCAAAATGACACCTCTCAATGAGGATAGTAAAGGTTTTTCATTATTTTGCCTGTCTAGGAACATCTGCCAATTTTTCTACTGAGCTTCTTTAGAGGATCTGTTGTTGCATCTGTACATTTGAGTATCCAGTTTACTGTAAACATCATAAGAAGACTGTTACCATCTCGCCGATGTTCAGTCCAGAAGTGTTGGGCTGTCTTCCGATGGCCCAGAGAAGACAGTCCACTTCCTCAATCGTACTGATTTTCTCTTCCTCATTTTTCTTCTCTGGATCTTTGGTAGCGAGCGTCACCAGCAGACCTTTGTCTGTTTTAGACACAGACTTCACGTGAGAGTTCCTCCACAAGTCCACACCAGAGTTTTGCAGTTCTTTGGTGCAGTTTGCACTTACGAAGCTGTCAAAGTTCCTCAACACCTACAGAGAGAATATGAGAGTACATGGAGACATGTATTTTATTAGTGCACACTTCTTAAAATCTGTATTTATGTGTTTCGTCGTTAAAAAAGGCCTTGTGGTTCTATTTTTTTTTTTTTGTCTTACTCCAGTCTGTCGAATTATGAGGGATGTTTTTGATCCAAGGGTGGAAAGGATGCCTGCCATCTCCACTGCAATGTAACCAGCACCCACAATGACGCTGCGCCTGTTGGGAAAACAAAAGTTTAAATTATACGCACATTTTTTGACATGGTGTCCAATAAACACCTAAGAGATTATAAGACGCTTACTTCGGAAGGCTTTCAAGCTCAAAAAAGCCATCGCTGGTGATGCCCAGATTGGCCCCTGTAATAATCAATAAACAGAATATTTTGCACATTTTCCTTTTGTATTAGTGCTCTTATTTGGTAACTATAATAAAAACCCATTACTGAGGTACAACAGAGCTCCAGGCAAAGATGACTCCCTTTTCCAAGTAAAATCTAATACAGTATCCTACAATATCCTACCTGGGACTTCATTCTCACTCAAGACAGTAGGCTGCCCTCCAGTGGCAATGAGGATGTGAGGCGCTGTGTATTTTTTTCCATTGACCTCCACAGTAGGCTGAGGATCACTTGTAAACCTGGCATGACCTAGAATAGTTTGGATTTTAGCCTGTAAGGAAACATATGTCATTAGCATTATGTTTTCTTCATTTGAAAAATAATATAACCAAACTAAACAAGTTAAATAGTTCTTGAACCTGTGAGGATGCTTAAAGCCAACTTGACGGACATGATGGCAACCTGAAGTGAGACATGTAAATGGCTTTAACCTGACACACTGAATTAACAATAAGGTATTATGGTTAGGAACTTACCTTGTCAAGATTGTTGCGATAAATGCGATTTAGGTGACTAACGTAAGCATCCCTTTTGGCCTTTAGAGTTCTGCAAACAAAGAATATGAATATAGATAAGAGGTATATTTTTAAACCAAATAAAGCCTGTCGTTCAACTGTGTTCATAGGAACCATGCACACACACACATATGCTTCTATGATTTTTTTTTTTTTTCAAATGGAAAATGTGCTTCACTTAAATAAATGTGCCAAAACACAGATTCACCCCATCAGTACAGTACTTTTTAATTTTCTGCCTAAATCTGAGCATCTGTGAACAGCAATGTCCAACTGTTTACACTCTTTCATCATGTAGTCTACAAAAAACAACAACCAAAAAAACAAAAAAAGCAAATAGTGAAGTATTTAGCTATGTCTCCCAGTGGCTCCACTGCACAAATTCAAATATTTTTGCAGGTCATGAAGGAATGAGAGGCTTTCACATTTTCAACAAACCAGAGTTTTGTGCCTAGCCCACAGACTCAAACTGGCAAAACATGCAACCCTCTGCTCACAAGACTGCTGCTTTCTGCTAAGGGCTCACTTACAGATGTTATCCAGGCAGTCACAGCCTATCCTGCTTTTGCAAACAATACATGCACTTGTTTTTTGATACTTCTGGTTTGACTTCTTACGACTGCTACTTCTGTTATCATTCAAATAAATCTGATGACTTTGTATAAATAAGTAGACTATGAGAGTATTTCCTTATGCTGTTATTCAATATTCCACTCATATCTCTTGAATCAAATAGTACCAACATTTTTGGCAGTATCTGATTATCCCATGAAATGTACACTTCATATAAACTACATCAATCTATTCACATGGGGTTGTAAATTCTACTGCTGCAAAGTAAAGGGGGTGGACAAAATAACAGAAACATGAAACAAAGAATGCAATCCAATACAAGAGCACAAACTGCCACCTCAAAGGAGGAAACAAAAGTTGAACTAAAACCATTTTTGACATGATTTAATGAAACATGTTGGTGGTCTGTGGTATCACATAGCTTTAGATTGTAACAGAACACTAACAATACACATAAGGTACAGATGTTTGTAGACAGTTGGACAAATTCAAACCGGTTTACCTTGAAATAAAGCAAAGCCCTATCGTCCGTTAATGTTTTATATCCTTGACTCATGTTTCCTCATGCTGCGGCCACTCCTTCCTGCCCTATCTTTCACAATCACCTTTACTTAGCCATGTTTGTGCACAGAGATAGAGAAGTGGGCTCAAATGACGCAACAAAGGGATCTGACATGCTAGGAAGTTGTGTCAGAAAAGAGACACCGCTTTGTTCCAGAAACAGGCATAACAGGTGTCAGAGGAGCTCAGTGATGTTGCACAAAAAAGTGATAAGACATAAGAGATAACTTACTCCCAACTGAAACGAATGTTTTCAACCTCAAAGCCGTAGTCGCTGTGATCATGGAGGTACTCAGCATGAACGGCTGCATTCCACATAACCTGTGAAGAGAGACATAGGCACAACAATCAGTCAACTTTTAGGCATATTAAGAAATGATTGATTACAAAATGAGTTGAAAGAAAACTTTACCTTTTTTGGGACGCAGCCAACATTGACCTTGAAAACATACAAAGAGACATTCAAATTAGACAGGAACAGCATCCAAGAACATGAGGTTTTACAAAAAACCCAAAGTCCATGTTCATTATAGAAAGATGAACATGGAAAAAAAAATGCTTACATTGTCTTACTTAGAGATCATTGCAGTTAAACATTTACATATATAAACAAGTTCATGATGTCATGCAAATTCCTTATTGCTTAATGTCAAACAACATATTAAAGAACCTTTGGTAACTTGATTTTTTAAATCAGTAATACGTCCAGCAATAACAATAACACATCTTCATGATACGATACTACTGAAAGTCAATAATAACATTAATATATAATTTCTGCAAACAAGGCGGGTAAACTATTTTGCATTTGAAAAAGTGCATAAGTCAGGTTCAGGTGGATTTAACTCATTGTTATATGGTTAATACATAATGTAAGTTTATTCCCTTATTTAAACATAAGTGGATTTGACAAACTGTCTTAGCTTAGCTTAATGCAATCAGTATCTGCCTGTGGTTAAAGTGGTAAAAAAACAAATCTGCAGCAACAACTTTCCCATTCTGTTAGATAAACTGAAGAAGTGACTGTAATGGGTGGAAACAATAACATTAACACCTGTTTCCACTAATACGCCTTCAAATGCAACAGCCCTGCAATAATAAACCTTTATGAAGCCTCTTCCTTATAGTCCAGCCCTTGTGCACAAAACCAAATGTCAGACGTCTCAACACTTTCTCATGTCTATCTCCTTTTTGAAAAGTTAATATGGAAATTACTGATGGAAGGAACTCTCCTCAATACCAGAAATGTTAAGACTGTTTCCTTTAATGTCTTTTAAATTGGGTTATTATGTCCCATAGGAGGAGTGCTTATCAGATGGGGCGCTTCAAACTTCAAACAAACCCACCATGTTTGTTGCACACACACAAAAAACTTCCACAAAAGGAGTCCGGAGGTTTCGCAATGAAGCTGGTAACTAAAAGCTGTGCAAATGTCAAATGGATAACTGTGGGGGCTTTTTTTTTTTTTTTTTTTTTTTGAAATGATTTTTTACTCACGCAGGTACCTCCGAGTTTGTGACTCTCGATCACGGCGGTCGTTGCTCCCAGCTCTGCCGCCCTCCGAGCACCGGCTAGACCTCCAGACCCGCCACCGATCACCAGAAAGTCAAACCGGATCGTGTCTGTTGCCGTCGGGTCTGAGGCCATACTGCGGCGGATCACTCTGTGTCTGCGAAAAGAGGACAGAAGCTGCTTTGGGAGGATGAAGAAGCCAAGAGCTCGAGTCTGGGTTAGCTGGATTAATATTGCCATAACCAGGAAGCTCGCAGGCGTATGTGTCGGGCAAACGGGGAATGGGAGGGTCAAGTGAAAGCCACTGCTGTGTCATTACGAATTACAACAATGGTGTGTAAATCCTAGAAACTGTTTTCACAATAGTCATGGTGATCCTCACATGAGCTACAGCGGTTTTTACAACAACAGGTGTAAATCAGAGCAAATTCTTTAACAAATAATTAAACTGTGAACGATTTATATCATCTGAGCATTTAGGACTTTAGATTATAGTCATATAATTTCGCAATAAAGAAAGAAGTTTGACATTAAAGTAAGCAGAGAGGTAGTCTTGTCTTGGCATATGTTACTCACCTGGTTAGTGACACAGTGCGAAGTAGTCTGCACACTTTTACAAACAGCATGTTTTTTGTTAGCTTCAGGGCATTTTAATAAGAAGTATCCACAGTATGCGGCTGTTTATCTCTGCCCCTCTCTCTCTGAGTGTGTGTGTGATCACTGTCAGCTGGTGGAGGCCTGCTTTGTCACATCAAATACAAAAGCGTTGAAGCACTTCCTGTGTCACCGGGGCGAGCTCACAGAGATTTACAGCCTCTATTGCTACAGTAACTATTGCTTTCAAAAAATAAAAGAAAGATCAAAGTGAACCGCCACGTTTAAAATTAACAAATATGATGCTGGAAGTCATTTTTTTATGGGCGTGGATAAACGTAACTACCCAATCCAGAAGTGTTTACGTTTGTAGGCAGATTCAGATTTCAGCGTAGATGGTGGTAGGAAATGCATGAGGAAATGTCACTATTTTGTTTCCTAGGGCGGTGAAGGCATGGCCCACCCTACTCTGCCTCCGATTGGCTAGTACTCCCTTATGAGGAGTGTGATTGGTTGGAGTCAGGGTAGAATGTCAAGGCCAGCCAATCAGAAGAAAGAGGAGGGCGGGTCATGACTTCGCCGTCCTAAGGAGAAAAAAAAGACGTCGAAGTCAAAGGACGAAGTTTGAGCGTAGTTTCTTCAGGGATAGCACCAACGCTACGTACAGTTCGCCAGCTGTCAAGAAAAACACAAAGTAAAAACGCAAACATCCGGTCACAACTTTCAAAATAATCCTTCACTCTCGCAACAGCACATTACATAAAATACAATATATAAATCTGTCAGTGTCGTGTTTAGTATTGTATGTTTTTATTATTATACCTCATTAATTTATTGACATAGTTATTTTTCAATTTGAATGTATTTTAAATGTTTATTATCTATTTATTTTGTTATTTTATGTTGACTGGTATATATATATGTACACACACATATTGTATTTGGGTGGTGGTGGACATAAAATATTTGTGTTGTCTGCAAATAAAACAAATATGTTTTATATATTATATATACAAATATATTTTTCATACTTTGCATATGTCATTTATGTAGAAAATGAACAATTAGATAGATAGATAGATAGATAGATAGATAGATAGATAGATAGATATTTTATTAATCCCTACTGACAACCAAGAGACTGCAAGTAATATACATGCATGTTGATTTATCCTCCTACCTATCCTTAAAAAATGATTGCCTTCTTGAGTAGCTTCTCAACCAATTCAGCAACAGCCCTCTGATACTATTCCTTTACAATTGAATTGACCAACTGATATATTGCGATCACAGGTATCAAAAGCTTATTGTAGCTCTATAAAAACTCCCACTACATACTGTTTTTGTCCATACAATAAATAATTCTTTATATAAATCTATCTGTTTGATTTGAATCCATTCTGACTGCTTCTGAATAAATTGGTCGAGCTTGGATTGATTGATTAATTGATCGTCGCTCTTATTTTGAAGGCTGCATCAACCCGTTTCCGGAAGCTGTTAGCTAGCTTCAGCTAACGACAGGCTAATGCAAAAAACGGCTCGGCTCGCAGCGTTGACAAGCGTTACTAGACGTCAACAGAAACATATATTTTTAACCTATGAAAACGTTTTTACTCAACGCTTCAAACAGGTATGTGTGAGAGATGTTACTCCCTTACAAACATAAACAGTTTAAATGCGTACCGTCGTCTTTACGACCCCCCTGTTGTGGTCAGATGGGCCTTTTCCTTGTGTGCAAAGGGAGACTGGTCGCGGCAGCAGCACAAACATGTCATTACAGCTGATTTCATACATATTACTTAACCGCTGTGCGTCCTAAGGTATTCTAACAATCCGAGTAATGAAGAACAGGTAACTGCATGTGCAAAAAAAAAAAAAAAAAAAAATGCTGCTTGAGCTGTGTGTGAGGGGGGAGGGGCTTTATGGGCCTTGCCTGTAATATTAGCACTGTAAGCTTCAGTCACTGATTCCACTTTAAAGCATTTTTCCTTATCCATTTTTCACAGTGGGAAGACACCTAATTTGACCTGTTTCTCCCGTTGCTCCCCTGAGGGGTAAACTCTGGGCGTCAGGTGGAGATGGATGCTGACTCCTCTGTATAGCCTCTGAATTTGTTGGACCTGTTGCCAGGTGACCGGTGGACCTCACCACTCAACATGAAGCCTGTCAGCTACCAAAGCATGCCATCATCTGTGAGCGGTGGACATCCAAACTTTACCCTGGATCGTGTGTTAAGCACGTCCAACGTGATGTGTTGTGAGAAATGTGGATTTGCTTCCACAGACTCTGTAGCGTTCAAGAAGCACATGATTGAGCACATTGGGACAAGGTTTTACTGCTTTTATTGCAACAACGTCTCATTCAGTGAGGCTGAGTTGAGCGCTCACCTGAAGCAACACACTGCAAAGTATCAATTTAATTGTCCTCACTGTGGACAGGTCTACATGAGGAGGGTCTGCCTGGTCAAGCACATTGAGCGTCTGCACAGTAAAAACATTACTCAAGGAGCCGCTAAGCCTGGCATGACAAAATCTCCACATGTCCCTGTCTCCAGTGCCTTACCAAGTGTGCCGACTGCTGATCCATCGACGCTCATACCACTTGTACGAGTGACAGTACCAACTCCCAGCACACCTGCATACAGACATGGAAAAGATGAACACAAAGGCAAAACACTGGACACAAATGTATCAATTGCCACTAACGGCAATGCAGAACTGTTACCACCTCTGAATGGACTCATTCAGCACAACAGAGCTTTAACTGTATCACTTCCAGAGGAAGTAACAATCCCTGCTGGCTGCTTGGTTGAACTTGTTGAGGTGAAAACTGTTAATGGGACAAAGGAGCTAAAGCTGAGGCTCGTCTCTCAACAAGAAAACGAGTCTGTGATAAAAGACGGAAGGACAGCCGTCTCTCAAAACACTGCACTGGGAAAACCGTTATCATCTGCATTAAATCATCCAAAAACAGTAAAGTCTACAAGTATGGGGACGTGCACAGTAAATAGGAAACAGTTTGAAACAAAGGCTGTGAATGTGGAGCGTCCCACTGTTGTCCCAGTCAGTATTTCTAAAAGCCTTTCAAATCAAGTAAGCAAAGAAAAATGTGGATTGAAAAGAACATCTCAAGAAGTTATCAACCTGGAATGCCACACGGTTATCCCAAACAAAGTTTCCAAAAGCATCCTCAATCCTGTGAGAGAAAGAAATAGTGGGATCATCATCACACAGAGAGAACATGTAAACCACAATGCTGCACATCCCACTGTCATCTGCAGCAGGGTCGGCAACAATCTGACAAGCAACCTGCATCCAGAAAACATGGGAGCACACGTGTCTCAGAGAGCAGTGGACGAGAGGAAAAGACTTATTCCAGAGCATTCCAAGATTATTCCTCCCAGAAAGCCATGTGACATAAAAAGCACTCCTCGAGACGTGTCTGTGGCGGTTAAACTGGAACCTGGGGACGCACACCTTAAAAGCAACACTCCAAAAATAAAGAATGAGGCGGTGGGCGTGAAGCACCAAAGTTTGAAATCAACTTCTCCTTCTTTGAGTGTCCCCTTAGCTGCAACTGCTCAAGTGAGACCTTCAGCCATCTCTGTGTGCAAAGATAACCTCTCCCCAAATCCAACTTTTCCCACATCTGGCGCAGCACGGAGGACTCTAAATGAGCCCCTGTCAGTCAAAACACCTGTGGTTTGTAATCGCACAAATTCAAAAATTTCATCTTGGACTCAGGAAGTCAGATCCAACGAGAGGGCAGTTGAAGGAGACATCCCAGAACCAGAGGGGTTTCCTGTCATCTCCTCTGTGTTTTCGTTGAGTCAACAACCAGAATACGTCCAAGGCTCCATGCAGCCGCTGGTAATGGCTCTGCGTGGCATAGTGATGAATAAAAGTAACAACAGTACCTCTCGGCATCAAATCAAGATAACAAACGTCAGCACGGAGCAGGTGAAGGAGACACCGACGTCAGGCACGCAGGTGGCCAAAAAAAATGGATCCTTGATCCATGACTTACTGACACAGAAGATCGGTCAGACGGTGAAATTAGAAGAACCCGACAAAGGTATTCAACACCCTGCCCCACTGACCCACAACAATCCTCCAGTCAAAGAAGAAGAAAAAAACACTGCGTCGACAAACAAAGATACACGCCGTCACATTCCTGACTTAAAATTGTCAACAGACGAGGGACCAGTTTCTAAAATTGCCACACCTGTAGATTTGTCTGTGACTGCAGACCCTCTACAGCAAATACCCGTTATGGAAAAAAAGGAGCATGACATTTCTTCAAAATTTCTGACTGTCTCTTTGAAAAGGGTTCAAGTAGGTGTGTGGAAGAAAAGCAGGAAAGGACTGAAACTTAGAATATCAAAATATAAGACTCAGATACCCATGAGCCGTCTGACTGACTGTACAGTTATTCACCCGATGCCGCTGAAGGTGGACCAACTGGTGAAACGACCAGGCCCAAACCAGCCCGTGGTGGTGCTCAATCACCCAAAGCCCCGGGCCCCCATACAGGGACCAAGTACAGACACTGTTGCTGAGTCAGGAGCCTCTGAGGCAGTTCCAAAGTGCCAAATCTTAAAAATGAGGCTGAGCAAAGTGGTGGGGCAGAAATATGAGGTGATGGGGTGCACTGTAGGGGTTTTTCCATAAATTTCATTGGACACAAATGTAAATTTATGATGAAGTAACAAGTATTATGGTGGAAAGACGCCGACTTAAAAAAAAGAATGGAAAAAAAAAAGACAAATTACTAAGGCAATTTTATTTATGGGAGCAGAAGATGCATATGGACATCAGAACGTCATCGAACGTTGTTATATGTTGTCTAAATATGCATGGGATATGGCATATTCAAGTGCAATGTAGTTTGACTACTTTGAGTCATAGAACACAACTGCTGTAGTAGGTTGCAGTCATTAATACACAGATGTTAAGTGCTGTTTAAGAAGTTCTGGAAACAGTAGGTCTGTCAAAGTGGAAGGCATTAATGCAAAGTAAAGTAAAAAAATATTTATTTTTTGGTTTGATACAATTAAGCTCCTATTCAAGCATTAATCCCTATTTTACTTTCATTAATTCTCAGACCAATAGAACAGTACAACATGAGGAGAGCAAAAAGTCCCTTTTCAGTCATCATATGAACTTGGACCAATTAAAGCCAGTAAAACATTTAGGTCTTCTGACAGTGTTCCTCTACCTTATTTGATGCGATGATGACTAGTTGTAGATATACTTTAGCTTTACCCCAATTCAGGGGTTGCATGCAAAAAGTCCACATTTTAAGACCAATGACCTTTTTGTAAAGTTTTCATCTCAGAGACTCCTCTAAATGCAGTCTGTGGTTTTCGTTTTTCCGGTTTTAAAAGGTCACAATTGGTGAAGCTACCAGGATACTGTAATGAAGTGGTGCATTCAGGCAAACTTTGCAAACTGTTTAAATTTGATTATTTGCATAAGTTTAATTTCCAGAGGTCTATATGTCACTGGTAAATACATTACATAAACTAGACCAGTGAGAAAGCCACAGCGAGGTGTAAATAACTGATGCTTGGTATAAATACTTAGTTGTAAAGAGTGTCTTTAGATGACAGTATGGATATGGTGTGTATCACAGGGTGTTACAGAAATGGAAGCTGTGTTTACCAGCTGTCCATCGTGTTGTGTGAAGTTGCAGTTTTGGGTATTACGGTACATGCCACAGTTTCCCATCAGTATTTACCACTTTGCTGGCTGTTCTTAATGATGAACTTGAAAGTTTATGACTTTACTAGTTGATGAGGAGTTCCTGAATGCACCATAAGTATTGTGGGTTTTTTTATGAGGCGTAAAAGCAAAAATTCAATCCCAATTACCATATGTGGTACAGGGCAAACATCTTTATAGAGTCATTGTGCATTTCACTGTCAAGTCCCGCATTAATCTATTATTATTGAATATTTATATTATTTTGACTATTTCCAACTCATGTATGTTTTCATGGAATGCCTGTGTGTAATTAGTCACAGATACTTTGTCATGAATCTAAATGAGTTGCAATCCTAGAAACAAGTGTTAATGCAGACATTATTTTTTCAGATTGATTTGCTGCTTTGTGTCATACAGTTTGCTTTCTCTTGAGGTCCCAAACTCCATCTGCCATCAGTCCCTATGCAGAAGACGCAGGAGCTTCTGAAATAACGATTGATTGCATGACGGAATGAATAAAAACTAGCCAGACCAGTTTTTTATTGTAAGAGAAAGACAGACTTACGTATTTTACAAGATGTCCCAGCTGTGAACTGTAAATGCTCAGTGACTCTGGGGCTTTTGAAACATGTTGGATCTTGTAGTATAGTTTTCGGCAAGCATCACAAAGGACATTAGCAATCTTCTCTCCTGATACTTTACAGATCTACTTCTCTTCTTATGACAGCATTATGACACCTGTGTGTCTTTGTTTATAATGTAATCATGATATATGAGGTGCTAGACCTATTATTAAATGTATAGGTTTTGGTTACCTACAGTTTTTATTGTGTAAATACGTTTTGGTCACCCACTGATTTTATTGTATATTTACCTATAAATATAAAGCGTGATGGTGGTGTTCATACTCTGTATGCCCGACATTCCACGGCTTCTTTTGCCACAGCAGTTATGTTGTGCTTTACTTTCCTAACACTGCAGTGTCTGAAGCTGCTGCGCTGTACTCCGTCTTTATTATATATAGTTATTTTAAAGGTGTTTGACAGTCCTCTCTGGATGTTTTTACTTTGCCTTTTATTCACTGTTCATTTGTGTGAGAATTATTCATGTTCCAGTTGAAACAGTTTTACTACATTCTGTGTTCATTTTCATTGTGTCCCATGCTTTTATAATAACAATTGTGTAACATTTTTTTTCTATTAAAAGAAAGTAAACATGATAACAACTAACATAACTGATTCCCTCTTGTTGAAAAGAATTGCATGAAGTGCTAATGGTCATAGTAAAATATGTGATATAGTAGGTGAAGATATTTGTCAACACTCTTAGAGTCCTGGATCACAGCCCGCTTGGTGAAGCGCAGGAGCATGCCAACACTAATAGGCC
Source organism: Scomber japonicus (assembly GCF_027409825.1). NCBI lineage: Eukaryota > Metazoa > Chordata > Actinopteri > Scombriformes > Scombridae > Scomber > Scomber japonicus. Next base: position 21,804,805 of record NC_070585.1, on the reverse strand, counting down.
TTTTCTCAGAGCAGATGTTGACTTAAGGAAGAAAGAAAACCACAGTAACCAATAACAATGTTGCCGTTCAGGTGCACCAGTAAGTTGTGACAGTGTCTTTATGAACAAAAGGCCCATCCTCTTTGCCATAGATAGGATAATGAAGACTAACAGTTCTGGTATGACCTGGCTCAAGTTGCCACAATAAACACAAGACATACTACAATGAATTTCAACAAAAGTCTAAAAAATCAAATGAAAAGTTCAATATTTAAAGTGTGGGGTGTGGATCAGGGTGTGCTGCGTGATGCATTGATGGAGAGTGTGAATATGTGTGTGTGTGTGTAGGTGTTGGCAGGTGCAAAGTAAACAAACCAAAACAGGTACTGGAGGGGAGAGTACAGATCTGCAAACAAAAGCAACAAAAACTAGGAGGAGAATATATGATAGCAGCTGACAACTACACCTCTGCTTTATCATCCGGGATCAGCAGCTACACGTGTGTCCAGTTAGTCTAATGAGCTACCAGTAGAGCAGAGGGCACAGGCGGGTGAATATAGACTGCAAAGCCAATGATGACAGAGCTCATCACACACAAAAAACTGTTTCTGATTCACTGGTGGTTGTTGAAGATCACATCTATTGTCTCCCTCTGGGGAAATTGGAGAATTGCTGCAACAATATCACATTTAAAAAATAATTAAGTAAACAAGAACATGTGCAGACACAGGACAAAGATTTAAAAAAGCAGCACCTTATATGAAATCAATTACACACATCTTATCTTGCATGTGTAGGAACAACCACAGAGTCAGGGGTGCGCTGCAGTTATCTGAGTGTGTCTATGTGCTTCTGTCCGTCAGTTAGTAAGCTCAACTGATAAAGGGGCAAATGACTGTTTATCATGATCGTGTACCTCCTCCCACTATTCATAGAGTTTAAAAAAAAAAAAAAACAGGTGTTGCTGAACTGAAATGATATTTGCTCACTTTACTGAAGCAAAAGTTGATTTATTCAATTCTATATTACATTGCAGAGACACATTACATTTATTTGATAACTAACAAGCTACTACAGATACAGCTGCAATTGTTGTTATAGATCAGGGATGTCAAACATGCGGCCCGTGGGCCAGATCCAGCCCGCCAAGGGGTCTGATCCAGCCCACTTTCCTTATTCCTTCCTTCCTTCCTTCTTTCCTTCCATCTGTCCTTTCTTCCTTCCTTCTTTCATGTCTTCTTTTTCTTCCTTCCTTCCTGTCTTATTTTCCTTCCTTCCTTCCTTCCTTCCTTTCTTATTTCCTTCTTTCCTTCCTTTATTCCTTCCGTCTTTCATTCCTGTCTACTCTTCCTTCTCCTCCTTCGTTTCCTTCCTTTCTTCCTTCTATCTGTCCTCCCTCCCTCCCTTTCTTCCTTCCATCTTTCCTTCCTTCCTTCCTTCCTTCCTTCCTTCCTTCCTTCCTTCCTTCCATCCATCTTTTTAATGATCCGGCCCATGTTAGATTAAATTGGGCAGTATGTGGCCCTTGAATGAAAATGAGTTTGACACCCATGTTATAGATGAAACTATCAAGAGTAACAGCTTCCATTCAACTAGTTACAATATATGTATAATAGGTTACTCATCATCATCCAGGAGGTCTGATGTATGAACTCTTTCTAAAAAAAAAGGGCCATTCTGTCAGTATATCGGATACTTTTACATTCAATGGAAACTTCATGTAGATTTTTCTGTTGATTCATACTTATTATCATGATTAGTAGTAAAAATGCTGACTAGTATCATAATTTTGTGTTAGTGTGTCAACATTTTGACTTACAGTATGTTATTACTTTAAATGTATAATTTTGGACACCTTTCTCACAAGTTTGACTTACTGACAATATTGACTTAGTAAATCTTATAGTTTTTACATGCTTAGGTAGGTTAAATTATGAAATGAGCAACACAAAGTAATAACTTCATTTTATTAACATGCAAATACAATCATAATCTGAATATTAAATCAGCTTTTTACCAACATTTTTATACGTAAAATAACATCAGTGGGTTATAGGATGAGATGAACCAGATGGGATACAACAGATCTTTTTCTTGTTCTGGAGAGGTGCCTGTGTGTCATTGTAGCAGCATGTCAACATCCCTCTTTGTTACCGGACATGTCAGCACACAGTTTTCTGGGTATTTGCTTCCCATCACCGTTCTCCCACTGACCAGTATGATTGGGAATATGGAGTGAAACTTGATGATGTCTGTCACCGAGTTAAACATCTGAGGAGAAAATAAAATACAGTGATGATGATGCTGAAGAAAGTGCATGTGAAACTAGGGAGTGTGTGTGTGTTAAATGTGTCCACTCACATCATTTGACCGCTGTCCCGTTCCCAGGGCGAACTTCTTGTTGCTCTCCATGAACCGAATCTTTACATTATAAACTTTCTTCTCATGATACACGGCCAACACCAAGGGTTCACTATTGGAGTTGACGGAACAGTCTCGCACCAAAAATGCCCCGTCCTAATGTGAGTGATCACAAATAGAAGAAACTTAGCTTTAGACATATTCAGATACAATTTGAATGAATCTATAAATATTGATATAAATACCTTGTTCACCAGGTGTAAGGCATGCTCAGCATCTGCTCGACTACACGGCCCAACATACCAGTCCTCTTCACAGTTGGTCTGCCAAATAAATGAAAGTGAAAAATGACTTTACACCTGTACTCAGACTTCATGGTGTTACGTACATGACATCATTCCTCTTTATATGATGATGATGGGTCAGTAGATAGACATATACCTGTTGAGGCTTCTCCATTGGAACAAAATCATGTTGGTCAATGTCTTCTTTGGTTTGTGGCCACTCATGGTGATGACGTTTGGATGACACTCTTTCTTTAGATGTAGATGTAGATGTTAATGGTGACTTTTATAACCAATAACTGTATTATGGCACTGATTAACTGTGAGTTAGTACTTACCGAGATGTTGTTGTGACCTAAATGAAGGTAGAAAGAGCACATGAATGTATTATACAGAGGGCCAGCTATGTGTAATGAATGTGTTTGTTATATGTACATTTGTAGCTCGGTGCAGCTTTTGTTGTTACTATTTTGTCTTTTGATTGTGGTCTGAACATAAAATAAGTGACACTGACACTAAATTATTGCTAATTTGGTAAGAAGAAATAATTCATATTTTGCTATTATTCATTTTCATTTATTTATATCTTTTTTTCTTAACTTATCAACATATACTGATGACAGAGAAGCTGTACATTCACATAATAAACACATTATGACATAAACATAACATAGACTAAATAACACCTATCATTAGCCACACCTAAAGAAAGTGTTTAGACAACCCCCTCCTCCTTCTCCCTGTCCATTTACATTCATGTACTATTAATGCATTCACTAACTTAAACTAAGTCTCTCTCACAGGCAGCCTGGGGACGTCGGGATCCTGGACCTACTATTTTCAATGTTGATTTTCAATGTTGATTTTCAATGCGCTTCTTTCTCTTTGATTGAAATAAGAACTGGATTGAAGACTTATTTATTTGAACATGTGGTGGAGTATGTGGTGAATAAAATAACTAAACTAAATTAAACTAAATTTCCTTAATTCTTTTTCACTCCTTTTCCTACGTCTCCTTTTAGGAAATATGATTTGTCCCACCTGCCATTAGATTTGTATTGTTTGGTTGAAGAGTGTTACATTTGTGCTCTTTTTCAGAGGCTGAGACATGAAAGTTGTACCTCATATCTAGCTGATGAGTCTCCAAATCCAACGAATGTCTTTGATTGATGTAGGAACCTGAATCATTTCCAGCACTCTGTAGATCTAAGACACATTCAGCATTATGACAAGTTTCCAAATGTTTGTCACTGAAATAATAACACTCACACTCATCAAGCTCTTACCTCTCACACGTAAATTGCCTTCTACCTGTTAAAAACATTTTTTTTTAATTATTATTACCAAGATTGCATGATTACTTAGTTTAACTGCAGATACTTGAACAATATAAAATCATATTTGACAATTTACCTTTTTAGTTGCTCTCTGTTGGCTGAAATAAAAAAAGTGGCATAATTTATATAAATGTATATAATCACACAATGCATTCATAATAAGAAACCATCCAGCCTTTTCTCTGATGTTCTTTCTGACCAGCAGATGGTGTCAAAGCTACACTGAACTAACTAGAACAGTTGAAGACAAAGGAAATCCTCCAGTCACATGTGGGTCAAGGACAGCTCATTCATTTCCTGTTACAACCAAAAACAGTAGATAAGACTCACTCTCTCCTGGAGGATTCATGTAGAGTGAGTCCAGGTAGTTTTCTGGCTAACTCCAAGGTGAACGGCGGAGGTGATGGAGACCGCCTGGAAGAACAAAGTACAGTACAAAGTACTGTCAAAACCCATTTAAACTCAACTTTTATGAATAAGTTGAATATAGTCAAGTCAATTACCTGAGTGAGTGCTGTGAAATTAGAGAGAAAAATGACTTATGAATTGCAGTCAACACAATTTAAAGACACAAAAGCATGCTGTATACGGTACATGTGTTTACCTGGTCTCTTGGCAGCATAGGTCGGACACGCTCGTCTGTAACAACAACAACATGTGAATGTTTGGGATGCTACTTGTGGTCGAGAAAGACAAAGTGCTTTTAGTTCATTCTGCTCAGTTGTGTTACCTAATCTGGTCTTTTTTCTGCCTGGCTTCAGGTCTCGATTCACAGCAGGCCCTGTGTTTCAAAAAAGTGAGAATACTGATTCACTGTGCTGAGGGAAGGTTTTCAGGAAAGAGTATGTAGTTCTTTTTCCTTCACAGACACACTTTAGACATAATAAAAAGATGTTTAGAGAGAAAACTGGAATGTAATACAACTATCAGTAAAACACTGATAGGAACCATACTGCACATTTACAGGTGGAACGTGGGTTCATTTAACTTGAATTATGAATGTCATTCACACCTGCAGGAAATTTAGAGTCACCAATAAGTTAAACATGCGTGTTAATGGTCTGTGGGAGAAAACTGAGCATGCAAAGATCACGTCAGGCTAGCAGGTTTGAACCCACAACGAGGCGACAGTGCTAACCACTGTAGTGCCATGTCAACCACCACTTTTTAACTTTTACTTTTTACTGAGTTTTGATGAATGAATTGAAATGCTGAAGTAGATGCTGAAAATCTTTTACCTCTAAAAGAATTGTGGAATTACTTGTTTTTGTACTTAAAGCCGCATTAATCAAGTTAAGAGGGAAAGAAAACAATCAAAACAAGCTGGAAAAAACAAAGTCATCACAACAACATCGCCTAATTAAAAGCAATATTAATCTGGAAAAGTGATTCTTGCCACTTGATAAATCTCAAGTCCAATAATCACTCACATTTTAACATGTTTGATCCCCGGCAACAACTGTGCCAAAAATCTTGGTTTTTAGCTGGTAGATAGTTATTGCTAACCTAACTTTCTGCCTTTTTGTAGTTGAACAGGTAGCACAGTAGGGATTAAATTAAACAGTATTTATTTCACTGAAAACAGCTAAGATGGTTGGTAAGACTGAATTGACAGTAAATGTGCCGTAAAACCAAAATAATGAGCTAAAAGAGGTAAAAATCTGTGGTTTCGGCACTACGAGCAAGCCCTTTAACTTCATGCAGTATCATTTAAGTTAACGTCTTTAATGTTTCAAACCAAATGATTGAGACATTGATTGAGACGTGAAGGACCACAGCTCCGTCTAATGCTGCTTCTGCTTCTTATTTCCAAAGTGAATGCAAAATTGTGTCTAAAGGTTTGTCTAAAAGTTTTTTTGTCACATTACCTGAAATAAATGGGAATACTCTGGGTGGACATCTTGGGAGGATGTTAGATTTACCCTGATGGAGTGGAAAGCAGAATAAAGCCCAGTATAAGTAGGTGTTTGCAGTAGATGAGTTGTAAAGATTCATTCATTTAAAGAACAACTAAACAGAAACCTTACAGTGAACCTTGATGACAGGGCCTGATCCGATGCTGACCTTGGAAGATTCCTGTCTTGAAAGCAAAATAAGTTGTGATCCCTACACCCTCATCAGAAACAGTAATGACAGTAGTTTTAGTAGTTTCACTGTTAGATGACAGATTAAACTCTATGTGAGTTCAAATCATTCTTGTAAACTCAGTTGTTGCCAGTCCCAGCAGTGCACTGTAGCAGCAGACTGTATTGATTACAGAAGGAGAACACTCCAAGTGTGAACAAATTTAAAAGCCACATTCAGTATAAAGTTGTAGGCGTGCAGCTGTGAGGCCCCTGGCTGTGGGCCACATCCATGCAGGAGAGTAAAGGGAGTCTATTCACACTACATGCTTGCCTCTCTTCCCCTTCGGCTCCTGGATAATTGTAATCTCCCGCAGTCTGACTCAGCCAACAGATGGCCCTGGAGACCCACTGGCAGATCATGCTCACTCAGCATGAGCTCTCTCTCAGATCCACACTGCTTTCATTCTCACCACAGCTCGTGGAGGAGCTGTTATTTTTGCCTGCGCTTCATTCAGTTTCATTCTAATTACGTTCACCAGAGATTTTCTGCGAAGGGAAGTGAAAAATACTGCTTCTCATGGCATCATTTGGAGTGCAAACACTTTTAGCAAGTTTGTGACTTCTTTTATGTTATATTTTTATACATTGAAGCAGGCAAGAATAATGAGACTTAGACATGAAATGATATACACCAAAGGTCAAATTAACGCCTACACACAGAGAGAATTACTCAGCTGAAGTCACAGCCCACCGAGCGACCAGAACGGCAATTCTGTGGTTTACTGTTGTGAACGCAGCTTGACTGTAAGCAGTGTGTACTAAAATAAAAAAAACATTGACAAAAACAGTCTGAACTAATTCAAAAAGCCAAACTGAATACATTTTACTTGTGAAATGTTTAGTTTTCTTTTTATGTACTTTTATATGCTTTTACTGTTGAAAAGTCAACATACATTCAATTAAAAAAACTATAAAAATCTGAAAAAATAGAAAAAAAGACATTTGATTGATTGAAAAACTAAACTAAACCCACACTGAAATCTATATAATAAAACTGGAATTGAAAACTAGTGTAGTGAGTTACAGTCATTGTTTCCTTACCTGCGTACTCTCTCTCTTCATTTAATGGCCTTGCGGGAAGTATGCGCACACTGTGCACATCCTCCTGGTCGTCCACCACATCGTACTCAGGCTCTGTGATGCTGTCGTAATGACCGTATTTCTGTTTTCTGTTTCTATCTGTCCTGTTTCGATCCTGTGAAGATCAACATGCAGCTTCTTTAAACTGGAGGTGTTAAGTGTACAAAAAACCCCAATCTGAATACATCTTTGATTCATGAGACTCATATCCATTGTCAAATTAAGCATTTTAAATTGACACTGAGCTGTTAAAATAAAAAATAATGAAGTCTTGTTTTATCATCAGCGTAAAAGACCCTCATCACCTGAAGATTCAAGACCAGAAAGATTTTTTTCCGTTACTGATTTTCTGGTATAGTATGCTTTTAGGAACCCCACAGGGTCAATCTGCTACTTGCTTTAACGTCAACCAATATACAGAAATCTATTCTGAGCTGACAACTAAGTCGGATAATATACGCATATACAACCTTGCTAAGCACAGGAAGCTTTTATGAGGTGTTGCAACATAACCCAAGATTTGTCTCTAAGGGATTTCCTTTTTAAAGCTTCACACTCACACTAAGCAACTAAGAGAAATGTGACAGTCTGTGACAAAGTGTTCAGGTGTTGAATAAAAAACATTTTCTATTCCAGTGATTTAAGGTCGCACAACACAAATTGCAATGATGGGATTTTCTGTTTTTTTTTTTTTTTTTTTTGTGCACCTGCAATGTAGCTGAAAAAATGGTGAAATGAGGGTGATACATAGAATTAAATCAGCTCCTCAGCTCATTCACCTTCAAAGCAGTGTGCTGTGCTCTTCTTTTGTAATGATTAAGAACAACTTTTCCTGGTGTCCAGCAGGTGTAGTGACAGTGGACTTATACACCACAAATAAAAAAAGAAAAAAAAAAAACTATGGTTCAAATAAAAATCACATCAAGCATTATTTAATTACTGAAAATTATGGAATAAGGAAAAGATGGTTGCACAAAATCATGTCAGTGTAACCTATAGAGCTGATTGATGTTAACACTTTAATTTTAACTTGTGATCAAAATTTAGTCCAATATACCTAACAAAACACTATTTTTAATTATGTCTTTTTCATATTATTTTGAATTTCTACAGAATTTCTCTTAAATTGTTTGAAGTCTGAATGCTTTCATAATTCGCCAGCCAGTGCCAAAAATCTTTTGTGGATGAACACACACTGTCAGCTAACAATTTAATCAAAACTACCCAGACTGGATGAAGCATGCATTCCTGCCAGTGCTTTGAAGCTAATTATTACATCCTTCAATTTAGAGACTGCAGATGAAACAGGCGCACCTGCTATCTTCATATGGCTGTAGGGATCAAATCAACTAAAAGGGAAGGCTTTCATACAGCCAACACAGATATGATAATATAGACAGTGGTCGGAAAGCTAGACTCTGCTTCACTACAATGATTACATTTATCACTATAAATCTTCATTTCTGATGTGCGTGTCACCGTTATCATCATGAAAGAAGACAAGAAATACAAGGACACAGCATGAAAGGGGTTTATGTGATTTTGGAGAGTCAGAAAGCCATAAAAATCATTTTTATCAATGCGCTCTGGTTTTATGCTGCATTACTGAAAAGCAATCGTAAGATGTCAGGGGAAATACATTTTAGAAGGAAGTCTGAAGTTAATTGCAGGTTTCCATAAAAAGGAACACAACTAAACACAGTGTGTGTTTCACCAACTAGCTACTTTACTCAAACTGTGTTGTTTTCAATTGAAGACCAGAAATAGAGATTCAGATTGGCTGATAAACAACTTACTTCTCAAAAGACATGAAGGCTGTTTCTTGATTTCACAGCCTTGAGTCACAGGTCTATAATAGATGTATTTATTTGGAGAGGAAGTCATGTGTCAGAACAGTACTGTATCTTTAATTATAACTAAGAAATGAAATAAAAAATATATTCATTTAATTAGCTTAAGTAAATAAAAAGAACGAACATTGTCTAAATTAATAAGACATGTTTAAATGTTTGGCTTTGACATGGTTATTAATTCAACCAAAAGCAGCAGCTGTAGATTATAGTACACTCAGACTAATCCTAGTCTGCACTGTGGTGTTATTGCTGTGCACTAACAATAACAGAGCAGAGTCTAACTCTTTACTCATTTCTGTACCACCAGGTAATTACATAGGGGGTTGCATACTCCAAAAGTTTCCCTGTGGAACGCTCATGTGGAACCAGTGTGGAAAAGCTGCAGATACAGGCACCATAACTCACCATTATCACAGCAGACTCATGGCTGTTCCCTCTCTCCCTGCAGCTAATGAGGGAGTGAAACAAAAAAGAAAAACATCATTAGTTTGGTGTTCTGCTAAAGAATATGGCCTGAATGTCCTTGGCTTTTTCTCCATCGACAGTGGTACATGCAGAAGAATGAGCTCTTTAAACACTACTGAACAGAGCTGTTTGTGGCCCCTCCCTGTTCTTGCTGGGCTCCAGTCTAAGTTACATTTTTGACATTCAGTAGAAAGAAAATATATCTGGGTTTAATGAAAAATTTATTTGTACACAATATGTTTTTGTTTTTACATATTCAATATTTTGGTTAGTCTTTGTTATCTTGTGTAGCCTCTAGGAAAAGTTTTTCTTTCTAAAGATGAGACATGTGGCTTTACATTCAGTATAGAACTGCTTCAAGGACGACTCTTCTAAACAATCCTTTTTATTTGTTATTTTTTCAGTGTTAAGACAATAAGAATAAAGGAATTATGATGAAATCTTAGCTTTTAGAAGTTTGGACATAATTAATGAAAAGCTGATGATAACATAATTCTGAAAATCTGCTAATATTAAAAGTAATAAATATCATTTCTAAATCAGTTCAATTATACTAGAGGTGAAAAACATATAACATCAAGATTAGGAATGGTTTGTTACTGGTGATAAAGAAAATATTAAACTTAAGTGAAGATTTCAGTTTTGTCTAAATGTAATTGTTTGTACACATACTGTATTTAGTATTTAACACCGAACTTGGGGGGGGCAGAGCCTTCTCCACTGTCGCCCCCACCCTCTGGAATTCACTCCCCAAACCCATCAGAGACTGTACAGACCCCCATACCTTCAAATCACTCTTAAAAACACACCTTTTTAAACTGGCTTTTAACCTGTAAACTGTTTTTTATCCTCTTTCTATTTTATGTCTTTTTAACCTTCTACATTGTATGCTCTTTTCATTTTATGTCGTTTTAACCTTCTATATTGTTTGTTCTTTTCATTTTATGTTTTTACTTGTAAGCGTCTTTGAGCACCTGTAAAAGCGTGTTATAAATAAAATGTATTATTATTATTATTAACATACTTCAATTTGCTTTGCTGAGAAGTAAAACAGCGTATCATCGACATATTAAAGGCATGTGATGCAATTTCCAGTAACTTTGTTGCATTATACTATTATACTTAACACAATTCCTAAAAATTAATCAAAGACGATCATAAAAACTATTTAGGTTAGACCACAAAGTATAAACCCACTACATTGATACGCTGTGTCGACATGCATAGAGAAGAGTAAAACCAAAATAGCACTCTATACTCATTTCCTCTTTTTCTTTAAAAGTTTACCTTAAACCCTAAACCGACTGTATGAGTCTACCATACTATCAGTCAACAGATGTTTTGCTGTATGTATCCAGAACATAATAAACACCTACAGATCGAAGAGATGTATTGAAACAAAGTTACGTAATCTGGTTCCATCCTGGGAATCAATTAAAGTGTTATTTCATATATGAATAATGCAGATAAATGGCCGAACGCTAACTGGGCCACAGTGTTAGGGATATCTCAGTGTCAGGAGGGACACTGTCAGAGTTTTACAGTCACATTTGGTAACTCAGTAAGTCCTGCTTTGTTAAAGGCTCCACATCAAACAAGCAGTAATGAAGTCTGACACAGAAGTAATTGAATGGAAAACAGGCACTTTAATCCTCACATTAGCTCTCTGCACTGAAACCAGGTCTCTGTCACATATCCTCATCTGTGTAACATTTTCACTCTTTCTCCTAGAAATTCAGGCAATGCCACCCAAATTTTATTATCTCTCAACAGACTGTAATGAGAAGATGTTAAATAAGGTCTAAGGTAAAGTATCTGGTGAGTCACAAAAATGTTCATACTGAATATATGATTTAAAAAAAAACCCTTCTGCTCTCATTGACCATGAAGAGATCCCTTCATAATTCACTTGTAATGTAAGTGATGGTGAGACACAAAATCCACATTCCTTAAAAGCTTATTTGAAGCAAATATGAGTTTAATTATTAATCATTGCGTTAATTCAATTCAACATCTTTCAAGAAATAGCATTTTGCTTTTGCGTTTGTGCTGAAAGGAATGAAGATATCCACTTGATTTGCTTTCCTTAGACTGCTGAAGTTTTAAATAATTTTCACATTAACTTATAAATATGTATTTCTGTGTACCTTTACCCAAAGAGGAGCTTTTGGTTGCTAAACCTGATCACGCACAGGACTCAGGATGCGAACCTCAGTGGCATTAGTGTCCTGATTTGCCCACCACCCCAACAACTGTGAAAATCATCCAGGCAGTGGTTACTGTATATTTGTGAATGCAACATTACAGGAACTCAAGTTAATAGTATGTAAATATAATTTCAAAGCGACAGTGTTGGACATTTGAGCTTTTAAAAAACATTTTCAGAATAATGTTTCCCTAGAAAGACCCAAAATAGAGGCCAAGAGCCAATCAATCACTCCTCCATTGACAGTATTAATCTCGTCAAAAGATGAATCTCTCTGAAAATGGGGAAAAACAAAATAAGAAGCAGGAAAGCGGGGAGAAAACCTACCCAAAATAGAAGTTAAGTCATTTAAGGAAGGCCCAGGGATTGTGAAAATGCCAGCAGAAATTAGAGGCCACCAACTCACAGTCCCAAAAACTCAGGATTGGGTTTGGCACTGTGGTCCAACACTCGACAGGCCTGTCTGTCTACTTTGCAGAGCTTACTGGGCCATGGGAAGCGGTGTTGGATGAGATGTATAAGGAGAAGGAGATTAGCTTCATGGAGCTAACATCTGAGGTTGAGCACTTAGTCTGGAAAATAAACTTCTGCCCCATGGAAATTGAGTGCAGAGGATTTGTGGAAACCCAAACCTCCAGACGTGACCTGGCTTTGCTACGGGCATCAAGAAACTGCAGAGGCCGAGAGAGAGCTCAGTCTGCAAAGTTATCTGTGGCTCAAATTAGCACATCAGTTCTAATCACGGCAGCAAACTTGAATATTAGTATTGTTTTGTCATAAAATATCATTCTGTTTTAATATGGTCTTGTTGGTCTTTACATTAGCGACATATGACTTAAAAGAGCCCTCCTTTAGTTTGTTTTTTAGCAGGAAATGTATATACAGTGAACAAAGACATCTATGAACATCTAGTATTTTCAATTAGGTGCTGGTCGGTTGCAGGAACATCGTAGTTGAAGCCTCCGTACACTGAAATAACTTTACTGTGACTTTATTAAGAGTGAACAACACGCTTTGCCTCTAGCTTGTTTCCTCATATTTCTACATTTGTGTTTTTGATCTATTTTTACAACAGGCTAACCTTTCTGAGCTTCTGCTCTGGCACAGCTTTTACACACACACACAAATACAGCGATTGAGAGATGGAAACAATTCACAGTTTCCTACCTTTTCAAAAGATTTGAAGAAGAAGAAGAAGCAAACTTGCGTCAGTGGGTGTCCGTCAATTTCTGCCTATTTAGCTACATGAAAGGATAGTCTGCAGTTTTTATTTTCCTCCCTTTGACGTACAAAGACACCTGTGCTGCTTCACGTCTGACTGTCGAAGTCAAGCAGCCCACTGCAGTAACCCGAAATGACTTCCTGTGTGGTGAATAACTGGCCTATAACTAGAGGTCTTCACTGTTGTTTTAGACAATAAAAAATGTATGGAAGGCTTCATTTATGCATCTATGCTCTGATTTCACATCTCAGTGTAGAAGGTTTTCAGGTCATTTAAACAAAGAATCTTTCCTTATAACTAGTTTCTGCATCAATGACATGATTTAAGAAAAGCAAGGGAGGGTACAAAATCAACAGCCACAGTCTCAATGTTTCCTGTGTTTTCTTATGTCATGCAATGTTGACGGCTCATCTTTTGAAAGAGTGTGACTAGCGACAGCAACACAAAAATCTAACATGCAAAATCAGTTTGCTTTTTCAGACTTTGCAGGAAATCTTCTTTCTTTAAAGTTACTATATGACAGTAAGTTCAGTAAATCAGGGTCAAATTAATCTGCCAGTGATGCAGATATTTCTCCTCATTTGAGCAGGAACACGGTGACATTTCAACATCTGCTCCGCTGCGTGCAAAAGTCAGCAAGGTGACATTTACTCGTTTCATTAGAGCATCATCTGGCTTCATCTTTATATCAAACAAGAGGGCAACCGAAATTCCAATTTGTGAGAATATCTTACTCAAGCTTAACCTTTTAAAGTAATGTTTTACTAAAATGTAACACTTTGATTTTAAAGCATTCAGACTTAATTAACAGTCCACTACCAATTAAGTTATACTGTGAAAACACTTTTTGGTTGGATTCAAGTGGATAAACATGGGTTTCTTAATATCAGTATGATTGTTGCATGAACATAAATTCAAGGGAGACAATGAGATGCATCAAACTCAAAATATTAAAAGTTATAGTGTATAACAAATAAGGCACAAAAATATGCTGAATCACATTGAGAATATTATCAATGTCGGCCATGAAGCTTGGTTTTATTGGCCCGTGAGGAAAACGTACCGACAGCACTTAGAGATAAAAGAATGAGCATTACTCAGCTAGTGCAGGATATTATATGGGTGATGTCGTGCTTAAAGCCTCATTCTCTAACCTTCAAAAAAACTGTGACCTCAAACTGTATATCGACAGCCCACCACAGTTTTTTTAATGTTACGTGCAAACATAAAAGGGAAAAGGAAATGTTTTTGGGTCAAAGATTACATTTGTTAGTAGAAAGATAGCTGATATTGTATAAAAATTGGTCGAACTAAGCAAGAAATGAGTGCAGTCAAGATGATCACGCGTTATAAAGGCATTAGCTACCTCTTTATTTAAGGATAAACCAAAAAGAGAGTGCCCTGGCTAAAGCTATCATCATAACACTTTCACAGCACTGAAAATGTCTGGGCTAAATGTTGCACTGCTATAGACTGGTTACAAACCTTGGGTTTTGATGCTTTCATGCTGCTGGGATGCAAAATTGACCAAACAGAAAGGTTCAGCACATAAACTGTAGTGACTTGACTTTGTTTTAAACCGAGCAGCACTGTGACTGTGTATCTTCCTGTCTGCAGCGGGTTGGAGGCCTCGCCCGATGCAGCTGAGCACAGGCGCACAAGGTCAGCCTCTCTCCTGTGGTTTCTTCTGCAATGGTATAGCCTGACTTCCTGTGACAGATTACCATCTAGCCTCTCATATTCTCACTGATGCTTATCGTTTGAGCCGCAAACGCCAACTCTCTGAACATCTCTACACCTTCGTCCCCAGTGACAGCCCCATCAGCCTGTCAATCTGGCAGCTCATCCTGTGTCCTCAACCCCCCCAGCCCACCCATTTTCCTCCCCCAGCAGCCAAAAAATGAGCCATCCTCCCCTCCTCTATCCTGGACCTGTCACTAAGAAATAGGATCCAGAGTCCCAGCCTGGGGGGGGGCGGGGGGGTGGGGTGGGTGAGGAACACAGAGGTTAAATATGGGTGAGCTCTGTGCATGCATGTGTGACAAAAATTTGAGGATTTTTGTAGGTTAACTAGCTCCATCGTGCATTTACTAGAGTCTCACACATCAAGTCATGGCATTGAATTCCCAGCTCCACAGGAAGGATGCATGTGATCACACTAATAAACCACATCAAGTAGAAGATTACCATGTGACTGCAGAGGCAGTAGATATAAGAGGCCCACCTATATACAGAAGAAAGGTGACGATAAATGTGGTCTGATGTTTCCCATGAAAGAAAGTACCTAACATGCAAAAACTGACAAGCCAGTTGGTTCTGTTTTGTCTCAACAGAACTACGTAGAGGTTACATTTCAAACTGTAAATGTGTTGGTTGTGTCTCTATCCAGCGCTATTGTCCAGACTGAAATATGTAACTACTAAACTTTGTACAAATATTAATGTTGTCCACAGGATATATTATAAGCACTTTTAATCTGTCTGTCTAAGATGGTGAACAAGACATTGTTTGCATGTTTTTCAAGAGAGACCTAAGAACAGGTTACATATAAACGGGATCACGATAAGACATTCATTCTCATCATACACCCTCAGACTATTCAAACAATCATAGTCATTATGAAAAATATATCAGTGGGTAAAACTCAAGTCTCAAACTTAATTCCCTCAAAGGAACAAATGTCTTTAACTTCGAGCTCTTCTGCAGTTCGTTTCATGTACAGTAGTATAAACTGCTTTTATTTCATTCATTTATCAAACAAAGTGTGAGGATATGCTGCTTTTCTCTGTTTTCTATTATTGTAAAGTGAACTGAATATTTGTTCATGTTTAAGACTGTTGACTGAACAAACATTCAAACTGAAGATGTCATTTGGGAAATTCTGATGGGACATTTTTTGTCATTTTATATACCAAACAGTTAATTGATTAAAAGATTAGAAATGACCATAAAATTAATCAATAA
This sequence comes from Scomber japonicus, assembly GCF_027409825.1. NCBI lineage: Eukaryota > Metazoa > Chordata > Actinopteri > Scombriformes > Scombridae > Scomber > Scomber japonicus. The sequence continues at coordinate 21,788,928 of NC_070585.1, read as the reverse complement.
TAAAAAATAATCATTAGTTGCAGCCCAAATCTTAAAATGATTAGCTTCCCTTCATCTGACACACAAAACTAAAATAGTCATACAGACTATACAATCCAAATGGTTTATTCATTGTATGTTTGGTCACAGGCAAAACCAGCAGTTGTCTTTTCCAGTCTACAGTATGTAAGAGAAGGATGAGATAGTGTCATACAGCCAGATAGATAAGATCTGAGAGAGGGAGAGGGCAGGCAGTCTGGCCAGTCTGGTTATCTCTCTGATGAGAGTGTGATTCAGCAACGTGAATAATTAAAGCAGGGAGCAGTGATAGGAATCTGTAGACGCCGGGGTCGGATAATACTGGACGGATATCGGGGGCCTTTGGTGCGGGGAGGTGGTGGCTGAGACGACATTACTCACTCTCCCTGTGCCCCGGGCAGCCGTCAGGGCACCGCACTGAAGGTCAGGAGATGATGGATGGACAGAGACTAGCTGTGGCTTACAGCTGAAGTTGACTAGAAAACTAATGTCCTGTACATGAAATATTAGCCTCATGGAGGAAGATACCTGATCTGATACTGCAGCAATGTGTCATGGCTTTGTGAACTTTGTGAAAAGCTGTAGTCCATCAGCTTAAAATGAAGTTTTTGACAGGAGGAGGTGAGAATAAAGACAAAAAAAAAGTATTTCGAAACTGCAAACGAAGCACATACGCAATGTATAGCCACATCAGAACATTTTCAGATTGTCAAGAATTTCCAAAATGACTCATTTGCCATTTGCCATATTTATTATCATTACATTATTCAGAATAATTACACCTTAGGTGAGGATGATCTAATAAGTTTGTCTTTTGCATTACCTGCACTTGTGAAAAGTTTTAGACGTCATCATTCTCTTAATAAAAAGTCTTTAGCTGTATAGAAACTAAGAATATTTGGAGGAGGATATGTTTCTGTCCTCTGCACTCACTGCCACAACCGCCTACTTACTTTTATTAATAGGTGGATAAAAGCAAAATTTTAATATTGTTTGTAGTGCAAATGATGCTTGTCCAAATATAAACTGTGGGTAGATGTTACTGCATGCAGAAGTCTTACTGGAACAAGCTTCCATATGAACCCACAGCAGAGAATCCTCCTCCTCCCCAAGCATTAGTGTGATTGTACTGTAGATCTCTCTTTCAGATCTTTCCACACACTGCTCCGTTCATTATAATGGTAGTAGCATGCCGGCAGAGCCTCCACAACGGCAAGGAGCCCCATATTCAGGTCAACTCTCAGCCAGAACGGTTCCTTGATTATTCCTTATTTATCCCAGTCATTCCCCCTGCTGTGGTGTGGAGTCTCTGGAAGATGTGTGTCTGAGTGAGAGGAGCCAGGGCTAATGAGCTGAGAGCTAGCCTGCTGATTGTGAGCAGGCTAGGAGCTGTGCTTCATCCCTCTCAGAAGGCACATTCAAATCATCAGCAGCCCAGCATCTCAGGACGATGTGAGCTAGTTATGCTAATGTGGAGGTACTGACTGTCTTGTTTATGTTGATATCAACACCCAAAGTGCAGCCAACTTAAGGCCGTTAAAGGAGAAGCCTGGCTATTTTCTACGTTTTTCTTCTTGTCAATGCATTTCATGTGCAGCACCAAACTAACAGAGAACTCATCCTAATTACAAGTATCATGTGGAAGCCTGATATAACGTATTCCTCTGTGTTATCTCTGCTGCATTGTACATTTCTTAAAGAACTTAGATAGAAAGTCAAGAGGTTGTGATATGTAGAACAAGAAGCAAAGGAAACACTTTAAACAGAAATGTGCATGCACGGTGACGCCTGCCATACACAGAACTGATCTCCAGAGACTAAAAATGTGATCACTGCTATGAGTCTTAGGAGCCTTTTATAATCACAATGAGGTGACAGTAATCTGTGTGGTGAAGGAACATGTGACCCAGTGCAATGGTGTGGCTCACTAACATATTTTAATAGTGTTTGCACAAACCTATACCACAGCACGGGGGTAAGGGATATGATATATCAGGCTTTGCATACACACAATATTTGCAAGTAGGATGAGTTCATTGTTGGTCTGAATCTGCACATGAGATATGTTGACAAATGACCAGCCAAATCCATTAAGGACTAACAAATACTTTGGTCAGTTGAGGTTTTTTCTAATAAAAAAAAAGTCAGACGTGTTTATGATCATACAGTTTTATTTAAACAATGTTCATTGTTTTGACTGTATTTCAGCACATTAATTCTGAAATAAAACAGGGCGTTGTCAACACTTCTGGAATCAATTTTGAAGTCTAAAGTCCCCACCAACAGTCTTTCACACTGTTTCAACCTTCAGCTTTTTTCTTCTTCTGAGTCTTCATCTAAAATTGGCTACTATGTGTGAAATACAAGAGCAAAGTTCAAACCAGTATCTCATTTCTGTAGCTTCAATAACATGATGTTCAAGCTTGCCGAGTTACTTGCAAAGTGTCTCTGCAGCTGGTCATCATTAGGCCTCCTGAGAGCATGAATATATACAGTGAGTGATTTAATGAAATGCAGGAATGTGATTTTTACACAACACATAAAATCTTTCAAGGAAATTCGGTGAAATGATGTGTTGTTTATCTTGTGAAATAAGATAATACTTTATAAGCCATTAAGCTGGTTATACACTGTTAATAACACTCAACAGAATGCATTGCTGTTTTAAAGATGTTTCACCATCTAAAACAGATAAAAATCAATACACAAATAAACAAGACCCCAACCGCCAAAAGTTCTCAAGAACCTCATGTTATAATTTCCTGAACCCTCTGTATCAAACATGCATCTATGCTAAAAAAAAAATCCAACAGATTAGAAAATACATATTCTTCCAAGAACCGTGCCTCAGGCGCTCATTTCCTATTGATGTGGCCCATCTGGCAAACAGACATAGACTTCTCATTGAAACGCTTTCTGCCTGTGGTGAGTAACAGTGATGTTATCAGCATGTGCTTTTGTTAAAGTAAAACAAGTAAACACAGTGTGCCTTACGTTCTAAATCCACTGGAACTTACAATGCATCTGTAGTTTTATGAGTTAAGAGGATATTTGTGTGTTCCTCACTTTGATTTGTTAAGTTATATCTCTGTTCATTGCTTTTTGTCTACTGCCGACAACAGTGCTGTCAAGGTATTTAACTAATAGCGACGTATCAGTCTGTACTTTGTGTATTCTATTACGTAACCACAATGACATTAACAGCAGTTAGATTCTTTATCATTTACAAAAGCTCGTACCACTCAGGAGACTGATGTCTGTCCTCTGTATGAATCTATATGGAAGTAGTCAGTATGAATGTTACTCATGGCAGTGTGCAGAGGACTTTGAAAGCACATTTACACCTTCACGATAAGAAATATATTTTATGGACCCTGGTTATGGTCCTGATCCTTCTTTAGCTTTTGTATAGAAGTAGAATAAAGTAACATAATATACATTTCATTTTGTCTTGACTATATTAGGTCTGCCATATTAAGAAATGTGTCCAGCAGGTGCTTTGATAATCCGTGTTAATCATTAATCACAACCAGAACACGCTGGCAAACAAAAGTCCCTTTACAGTCAAAAATATATTTTTTTATAATGTCACTAGGCTTTACTTTGAAGAGTGACTTCAATACCTGAAAATAGTTTTCACTTTCTATCTATGTTATCAGTTATCAGCTAGTTTGAAGCCAGTCATATTGCACATTCACTGAGAATAGACTTTTCAGTGAAGAAGAAGACATCTGTGTCTTGTCGTTACACTTTTGGAAATGAAAAATATTTATATCTTCACAGAATTAAGATTTATCAATGAGGGAGAAGAATTTTAACGATTGGTAATTGAACATTTTGTAGAAACAACACAGATAAATGTTTATTCACAGATATCTGGGCGGTTTCTTTTAATAATATTAAACATAAGAGGATAACAGGAGATGTCAATAAATGAAAGATTTAATCCTTCATGCAGGTAATATTATGTAAGATTTATATGCATATTGTATGAGTCAAAATGAGTTAAAACTTCAGAAACTTTTGTAGAAACTAGAGCAGTCACATTACTTTTACCCACAGGTCCAATTACATTAGTTAGCTAAAGGTGTAAAACTCTGTGGACTTTTCTCTGGACTTTTAAATAAGCTACTTAGATTAAATTGTATGCATGCAGGTACACTCTCACACACCATAATATACTGAGAGGGAGCAAGGCATCACTTTAGCAATTCAAAATGAGCAACTGTGGGACCAGGAATAATGGATGAGCAGTGGCATGGTCAAGTCTAATTACTGCAACCTCTCGACCATTGAATCCTGGTCCTCACTTTCCTGGCCACCTCTGGTCCGGTCACATGTGTAATAGCCTGTTGGGAGAGCACGCATCAGTCTCTGTGCTGCTGCAGTTCAGCAGGCTCACAGTTCAGGTCCTCGCCACAGCTGCAGCCTCCAGTAAATGTGGCTCTACATCACCCCGGACACAATCCATCCCCATTAACTTCAAGCAGGAGGAGCCTATTTCATCCTCATTGCCTACAGTGTCTGACTCAGACAGCCGCTCCATTCATATGATCCACAGATCTCAAATGTGTTATGCCCTGCTCATGAGGTTGAAGTGGTTTAAAGGACACGACAGGGCAGAGATTGGAAGTTAATTGACTGTGCGATGGCTGTAATGATTTGATCCCAGCCAGAGTGCAAAAACCATCATGAGCTCCTCAGCAGACCGTGAAGTCCACAGCTGCAATTAGGGAATAACATTCATCAGTCCTGCTAACAGGAAATGTAGCGTCCATGCTAACAGTGTATGACTATACACTGAAGATGTTACATTACAATATATCGGTTGCTTGTAATATTAATTAAGTAATTAAGTATGCAGGAATAATGATAAGTGCGTCTTACTATAGCAACAAATTACTTAAATGTTAAATGTATCATAAATGATCACAGATGTTTTAAAATGTAGGCCATTGTTGATGCTGAGGCTCTTTTTCAGAACTTAAATTCTCTTAATGAAAGTTTGAAATTAAGATTTTAGATTTGAAAACATGACACACAAAACATTACACATATTGTATATGTTAATTATTTGCTACAATTGTGATTGTTAATCTTATGCTTTTATAGTATTACTCTCATGTATACATTCTTAAAAAATGATGGTGATGTCAATGAGACTATTTCTTTTAAAAAAGGCTGTTGTTTTTTTTATTTTTCTTATTGTCAACAAATCCCACAAGAAGACCAAAATCAACAATGTATCAGTCTGCTTCTCAATATTCTCTGACTTCTTTACCCTGTCTGTGACTCTCAGGCCTGAAGATGTCAATTTTAAAAAACAAGTCACAAGTACATATGGTAGATTCATTTTAATAGTGTGCATGTAGAATCTGTTGACACAGTGTCCGTGGTCATCATAATGAAAGAACATGAACATTTTTATCGATTCATGCTATTTATTGACAATGAGAAAATATAGAATATCACAATTTCTGAGAAACTGACAGCACCATCATGTGACATTTTGTTCATATCTAATTCAGTTTTGGTCAAATACAAAAGCGTTTTTTATACTCATACACTGACCGCATGAAAGGAGCTGCATTTAATAATCTGAGCGATGGTTTTCTTCCATAGTTGGGTGAAGGTTGATCCTGTAAACAAATATGCATTAATCCTGTCTGATTACATTTCTTCATGCTTTTCATGGTATATTTTGTGAGACTGTTTGTGGGTAGCAGAGGAAGCCTGAGAGGAAATAAGAAATGATGCTTACTGTTGATACCTTTTTTTACTGTAATATTCAAAATATCTCACAAACTTTACTATGAAGACTGAATGTGAGTGTCTGAGTTAGGGATCAGTATGTTATTTTCTACTTGTATCGTTGTATATTTGAATTACATTATGTATTATTAAGATCAACTCCCCTCATACAGTCAATGAGATGATTTTTGAAGTCACCACTTGGTGGTGCCAGTAATCACATATCTTTCATTTCCTTGGTTTACAGAGTAAATGTGTTCAGCTGCATTTTATTTTTAGATTTGAAGGTGAAATGATCTAATTGTTATATTGAAGCTAGTGTGGCATAATATACCATAAAGATGACTGAAGATGCATTAAAACTTCAACATAGAGCTGAAAAAAATCACACACACAATAAAGAGAAGGAGGTGTATGGTTAAAGTTCTCTATCTTGTAGGTTTTATTGCTTATATTGTTGTCACAGCAGTTGAAGAAAACAATAATGGTCCCCAGGTGATTTGGTACCAAACAATAAAGCGTTTTATTAAAGCTGTTTTGCCAACAGACTTTGTGTAAATTGTCTTTGAAACGGAGCAGCTGTGAGATTCTTTGAGACCATCTTTGAACTTGTCTGCTGTGACCAGATGAGGCTGACACTCCCCTGAGAAACACACACACACACATACAATGTCACACACATACAATGTCACACACGTAGACAATAAAGAGGGTTGGCCTCAAAGACGGAGAGAGAATTTGTCAACTTTGAAGCAGGTATGGCATTTCAGGTCTAGTGCTTCTAAATTGGAAAGGTTGCAGTGTTACAGTTTTTTTTGTTCTGCAAAGCCCCTTGTGGTACAATTTAACAACTCAAAGCTGAGGATGGAAAAAAGCCTTGACTGACCTGTCGGATTTTATTATCAGGTCACTGACCACAACGCTTAATTCAAATAGTCGCTGTGAACATTTCACAAAAGGAAAGGAGTCTGTGCATGTTTTTTTTTTTCTTATCTCATCTTAGTGATTTTAGTCATGACATCCTGTGGCTGCATGAGGTAAAGTGGTTTATTGTGCAGCTATATAAAAGAGAAAGAGGTACCCTTAAACATTTTTGTCAGCTGGTTATTATTTGCAAGTCACACAAAATATTTTACCGAAAACCCAAGTGCACTGTATATCACACTCAACAACTACATTAAAATATCTTCTGATGTTCTTTTCAAATAACATGTTTATTTGCTGAATTTCAAATTTGTTTTTTATCATTACCCAGACTTAATGAATTACAAATAAGTGGTTAAATTAGATGTTCCAGTGTCTGGGCATTATCCATGTATACAATGTTAATTTTTATATTTAAAAAAAAAGTGACAAAAATAAAGCGACAGGAGCTAAAACCTGTTTCAAACATAAGCTGAACTGAGGGGTGGCAGAAAGAGCCAGTATAAGACAAATTAGTTTTTTTAATGTAAATTATGTAAAGATTTTCCAATACAGCCCCAGAATAAAAATACAGACTTGTAAATGCGTATGATAACTGATAACTGATCCAATAGTTGTTCAGATAATTCAGTCTAGTCTAAATTGGTGAACCAACGGACTGACCAACATTGCTATGGCAGTGGTAACAGAGGAACCTTTCCAAGTATGAATAAACGTACAATGGATGTAATATGTACTGTATAGAGTTGACAGAAATAACAACAGTAAGATGACACAAATATTGGGTGGTTTCCAAAAGCAGAGTGGATGATCAAATGACACATTGAGTAAATATGATTTAAAAAATGTAAAATATTGACAATACTGTACATTTAATTGGGTTTTTTGTGTATTTGATTGATAAAAATACTCAAATGAAACTCATGTATCTATCATTGATATATCTGAAAATAGCAAGTCACTCCTACCATTTAAAAAACCATTTAGTTACTGCATCTCACATCTCTCTTGGATTAATCATGAATGAGTCTCCAAACTGTTCCTCTTGGGACTGAGGTAAAAGTGCAGCAACAGTGCAGTAATCAAATAAAAAAAACATTGGCAGTGCTACAATGGCTTCTTCTACACATGACAAGCTGAAGAAGAAGACCTTTTGAAGGCGTCAGTATGAAGAAGTCTTCCATGCAGAATCCTGTCCTACATATCCCTAACAGCTCTGAGCAAGGCTACGAAATTATTACATCAAACTGAGACATCAATGTGCTGTTATTCTTACTTCTGCTTGTATATGAGGGGAGAAATTTACTTACTTACTACTAAGAAATACATGATCATTTCTCATATTTTAGCTTTGTTGCAGAGAATTCAATGACAAGATTAATACCACTCTTGTACACTAAATACCAAAGGATATGCCTATAGCTTCAAATCTCATGGGCAGAGCAAAACCAACGATGAAATCATCCTACTTACAAGCATGGTGTGTATCCAAAGCCTGACACATCTTATTCCCCTGCACCATGAACCACACCATTGCACTGGGTGACATATTCATCACAAACATTACATTCAAGCTACGGTCATTTTAGTTTCGAAATGACTCCAAAGCAATGGAACAGTGTTACTGTTTCCAGAGTTTCGTTAGCTTGTTGTGCTACATATCACAACCAACAGACTAGCAAAGCTGTGCAACCTGTGCATCTGCCTAGTGTTTTAAGCCGTCTCTAAACAGACTGCTGTTACCATAATCTTTGTGGTAAAGGAATACGTCAACCAGTGTGACTCACTGATTGAGTGATATAATACTAGGCTTTGGTTGTTTAAGTTAAAGCCAGCAGCCTTAGCTTAAGATAAAGACTGAAAACAGGGTAAACAATTACACTCTGGTCAAAGATTAAAAAGCCAGTTTACCAAAACATTTAAAGCTTGGAAATTAATGTGCTACATCTTAATTAAGCAGTTTAGCTGTAGTCTGGCTAATGCTAGACCCTACCACAAATGAGGTAGGGTGAGGGTCTAGAAAGGAGCCGTTCATTTTCAGGTATTTGAGGAAACATCATGTAGCACAAGTTTTTGTTTCTATTTTGAAAGTGAACTTGCCTTCAAATTTATTTAGCACACAATCTACTGCTGCTTTGAATGGTTGCTGCAGCTCCGTGGCCGCCATGCTGGACGTAAACAGAGTCGCTCTACGGGCGTCATCGCCTTGAGCCCGCCTCCCTGTTCTGTGATTGGTTCCCTATCTCAGGCGAAAATGTTGTCTTGGTGGCCATGCTAACTTTCTGAGCGAAGTGGAATGTCGCTGGAAAGAGAGCATGGGTTTACCCAGGCTAGTTTAGCTGTTCTGTCCTTTTTCCATTCTTTATGCTAAGCTATGCCAAACATCTTGTGGCTATATCTCCATATTTCATTTACAGACATGAGAGTGGCGTTCATCTTCTCTATCTCTCGATAACATCTCACTGATATGTATAGTGCAATATGCAGCTGGCTATATGTACTGTGCATGCAAATAAAGGTGGAGAACTGCCAGGTGTAAACCTAAACCTGCCCTGCCATCACTCTCACTGTGAGGTCTCACACATTTTCAGGGTCAAAGGGGAAATTTTTTACTCTAAGCTATGCGGGCTAACAGGAACGTGTGCAGTTTGACAGTATGCAGCTGCGGTTGTGATGTTTCCCGGTGAGTGTAAGAAACTGTGGAGCAAAGAAAGCCAGAAACCGGCTCTGCATCTGCCCTCCTAATCCCTCCACCCTTCTCTTTTCATCTCTCTCCATCACCGGAATTCCAAATGGGTATGAATGTTTTTCTGCCCGCTTTCCCCAAAGCTGCGTATTAACAATTGCATCGCACTGCAAATGGCATCTCCAAGGTAGGGGCCGACCTTCATTCCTCTGCAGAGGGCACGCCAGTAAATCCATTTCTCTAGAGATGCGGTTCACTGAATAACAAATCACGGGGGCAGACGTGGCTCTCTCTCCTGTTCAAGAAGCCTATTGCTAGAAACTTCCTTCACAGGGTGTAGCACCAGGGGTTTATTATGAAGAGATTGGAGTGGACAAACACAGGGAATGTGTTGCTATAGGGAACAGAGGAAACTGTAGCGCCAAACATGTAAAATGCACTCTTTCTAATTCACTTCACCTCTCTCTCCATTTCTCTGCTGATAATAGTCTTGGTAAATTATGCATATTACCATGTGAAAAGAGTAATGAAGCCCGGTAAATAAATAAATAAATATGCAATTCTTGCTTCTCCCCGGTGTTCACACATCCATGACACACAATGATATTGAGGACGCCCTCTGCATCATCAGGGAAAAAAGCACAACCCCATTTTGTGCTGATATCTCACAGCTTCTGCACATATTCCTGTATCTCATTTCCGATGTTCCTCCCCTTGAACCAAATCAACTCTACGGAATATCAGCCACCTGTCAAAATCTGTTAAGGTGGCTCACATTTCATGAAACACCTTATCTTGCTTCATGACTACATATTTACACCCCGCAAACAAAATGGCTCCAGCACTGTCGACGCTGATAAGGGCCTTTAGTGGTGGAACAAGGTGACAGCAGCCAGATTACAAGTTGGTGATTTACCTTATTCATTCCTGTGACCTAGAAAAAGAAGACCAATTTTAGTATACGCTGCGGTTCCACTGCAGACAGACTTGATTCACTGTCTGTGATGTTTTATTGAATCTTCCTCCCAAGAATTGTTCAAGCAACTTTCGTTTGATTTGAGGAAAGATTAGCTTGTAGATTGAAGGAGATAAGATTCACAGCATTCCCGGAAACCAATTTTTGAAACATTACAGCTGTTTGGTGACATGAATTCGATCTAATGTCTGCTTTCTTCGTTGACATCTAGAGAAACTGTTTATCCAAAGAAAAAGACCGGTATTATCAACCTGGGTCTTCTGGGTATTCTTATAATTGTTGTCATTCTGACTAATAAGCAGTGTTGGGGAGTAACTAATTATATGTAATGGAGTTGCATAATTTAATTACAAAATAAATATAACTATAATCCGTAACAGTTACTGAGAAAAAAGTGTAATTAAATTAATTAAACAGTTACTAAAATGTTGATGATTACAAAGGGGGTTACATCTGAAGTCAGACCTTTTTTGATTTTGCTCAGGAGGAGGGTTTTTTCCCCAATTTTTTAAAATATTTAACATGTTATTGAAAACATAAAGGGCTATTTTTAATTCTTTGAAATTTATAAATAAATCATGATGTAGGCTAATTTGTAACACGTGGGCTTAAATGGTGTCACAACACCAATTAAGCACATGCTAGACTTATGACTTTTTTCATAAAATAACTTTATTTTATATTCCAAAATCTACATGAAGTAATGAATACATTTTCAAATGAGAGATAATCTTGTTTTATAAGAAATTATCTCCCATGTCAGTATCAATGAAAAAAACCTGAACTTAGATTTTGGTGGGCTTAATGGGTACACTTACCCTAACAGTTGAAAACACTCGTTAGAAAATTAGAAAAGTCATCTAATGTAGTGAGTCACATTACTTTGATAAATTGAAATAGTTAGATTACTTACATTAATTACATTTTAAATAGGGTAACTAGTCATCTGTAACCTATTACATTCCCAAAGTAACATTACCAACCCTGTTAATAAGTGATGCTTAATTAGCACTCACCAGTGTTGATTTGGGAAACATGACTCTGACCAAACCATTTATATTGGGCCAAGCAGTGCAAGCTTCCTCAAGCTTTCCAAATAAACAGCGGCTTCAGGAATCATTTCAAATGATTGTAAACACAGATATTAGCTCCCTGGATTAGCCCTTGTAGCTAACTTTGTTGGGACTTCTAGGGCTGCCTATTCATCTGCACATGTTGTTATGTTTACATGTCAAGAGGAGCTGATGTAGGCAACAAAATCATCTCTACAGGGCTGGATCTTTTTCTGGATTTAGAAACATATAGTAATATCTTTCATATACTGTAGGAAATTATCAAGGTGTCATGTTATATTAAACGAGATATGTTCTTTTTGTTTAAAATAACATACATTTTCTGATATAACAAGACAAAATGGTATGTTATTATTACAGGAAAAGGTTTTGTAGCAAAGCAGTGAAGATTTGTTTATTTTATTGTCTTCCTTTGAAATTAAGAAAATGTACAAAAAACAAGTGACTGTTCCCTTATTCTCATCCCACTTTATACTGTGAGATTATACAGTAGAAGGCACAATTCAGAAAGTCAAACAGGTCACAAATATGAGAATAGCTGAGAGGTGAGAGGAGCTGGTTCCATCCAATCTCATCAATATCCTCCATGTTACTGAACATAGAAAAAAGTAAATCTGAATAATGTAATAATCCTATAGTTTATGTTATGAACACCAGTTGTAATTTATTTCAATTTTTATTCTGAGAAATCAGGTTTTGTCCATTACTTTTGGCATGGTGGACATGTCTAAATACTACAATACCCATTAGCCATAGCCATTGTTGCTATGGAGAAGAAGACAGTCAGTGTCACAAATCAGAGTGTTAAGGATTTCAAAACCTCTGTTGCATCTTGGGAGTCATAGTTAAGTCCTACCGTCAAGCTTTTATGCACTCAGTCTTCATAGCACCGAAAATAACTCCCTGCATTGCAACTCTATAAGACACCGGCTGAAAAATACCAGAATTTCCCTTTAAATGATAATGTACAACAGGCTTCTTCTCCAACCTTCTGTGTTCAGATGGAAAGAAATACGTTCCTTCCAATGGTGACTTTCCGTGTGAAATCTAAAAAGTTCGGTGGACTTCAGAAAAAAAAAAGAGTAAACAAGTATTGATTTGATGCCTGAGCACACATGGGACAAAAAGGTGCTAAGAGCCTTCAGAGTGCATGTAGGATCACTCTTACTTCACTTCTCGTCTCTCACACAAAGGCGTAGCCTGCACACAGTCTTTCAGGGATTCCCACAACAACAACCTGATAAGTGCATCATATACACACACTCCCATGTTGGAGGCCGGTTACACATACGCACGGATGGGTGAGAATGGGCCTAGAATCGGCTTATTAAATAAGTGGAGGCCCTACATGGTGAAATGGAGCAGTGAGGAAGAGTTATATGCACTGCCTCCTCTGCAGTGTTGGTGGACCGCCAGCATCACCATAAGTAGTCAGTCAATAGGCTGACTCAACAGTGTGTGAAATTAAGAGGGAAATAGAAGGAGACAGACATTAAGCCTCTATCCCACTTCCCTTCACCCTCTCAGACGCCAGACAGCGGCTAATGCACCCCCCAGAGCCCCCACACGCTGCTATCACACACCAGCAGCACCACAACTCCACTTCTTGTCATCTGCCCCTCAAAAAAAATAAATAAATAAATAAAAGCTAGACTGACCTCCTTTGGCAGAAAAAGTGTAAATATGACACAGAGAAGACTTGTCTGAATGCCTTTTTATGCGAGTTACAGGTTTAATTCAACCTGAAGAGATTGAAGTGTAAACATCATTACATGCAGCCACATGGCAGAGCGCTCAAATCTGCTTTCTGCAAGATGAGGTTTTGTTTGTCAGGTGTTTTCTTTTTCCAAATATGTAAATGTTGAAAACAAACAGTTTGTGCTATTCAGACACCTGAAGAAGAGAACAAAAGTGCAAAAAAAAGGGAGAGAAATATCAAAGCAATACATAATATTACAATTGAAATTCATACAGCTGAAACACAACTCTAATAAAACTAAGACATCTATTGTCAGATGTCCACTGGGACGATGTTTAGAATAACTCCCAATCTTTTTTTTCTCCCACCTCCTTGATATGTTAATACGTGTCTTGTTTTTGAGTTAGAAACAAAACCCTTTCTGCTGAGAGCCTCATTTTGTCAAAGTAGGGAGGAGTCACATTTCCATACGAAATGTCTGGATTAAGGAAATTCTGAACAGTGGCCTAATGATAAAAAAGGCAGTTACCAAGGTAATATGCAAAACAGTCTCATTGACTCCGAGTTGAACTATGAGAACCACCTTCAAAAATGGAGGCTGGAGAATTTAATTGAAATCCCGCTTATACTGGAGACAAACTCTGCTACATCTTTTTGCTTTATAATGTTTATCTAATAGTTATGAATAAGAAAACAGACTTGTAAACTACTGCATGTCTGATATACTGTATTACTCTCATTTTGACACAAAGTAATGTCCTGAGATCTTTTTCAAATAACCATTCAGACAAAGGCATAAGTAACATTGTCATTGATATAATTTCACTTCAAGTCCAAAGGGTCCCTAGAAACCACTAGAGGGAGCAACAATAAACACATGCAAAGTAGTGAGATAGAGGTTGAGATCACCCAGTCTGCAGTTTACAGTCTCAACATGGGAGAAAGGCTTTAATATGCAGTTAGACTTTAATGAAACTGATCATGATGGAATTTTAGAGATTTAATCATCCTGCCAGATAATAGACTCAAGGTTTGTACAATATAAATGTCTGAAAAGCTGAACTTTTTTACAGGTATGCACCAGAAAAAAGACAAAGCCTTTTATTTTATTTCTCTGGAGCATGCCATGCTCATCAAGTGTTTTTTTCCACTTTAACCTTTCCTGTTGCAATCTGATTTTGTCCGGTCCTCACAGAAAACAACTGGCTGAAGATGAATAGTTACAAGTGGCTGAGGGCAAAGAGAAGACAATGTCTGCAGAGACTCTTCAGATGGATATTGACCAAAGGGGAAAAAAAGCTGATGGAATTTCATTGACCTATGGCAAACTGCACCGTGTTACACAATCCGATCAATGTCCTCTCTCTTCCGCTTTTCTCCATTCACCTCTCTCTGGGGAACTTTTAATATTCAAAGTTGTTCTTGTTGGGGAACAGAGAGACAGAGCAGTACCTGAAAACACTGACAGATCTGTGAGAAAGTGTTCTGTGAGGTTCTTCAGGATTGTTGGTAAGAGCTTTTGATCTGTGAGATTGAAGGACGACGAGCCAAGGTTTCAGTTGCTGTTGTATATTCCTCTTCTGACTTCAGAGGGAATGGAAGAAATAGAGAGATTCTGTGATGTAGAGGATCCTGCACAGATGCTGCATGCTTCTCTCACTCTAAGACAGTTTGTGTTCATGCTGTTGATGTGCTGCCTTTATGTTCTGCGACCAAGGTCAGTGGTTGGAAATATCTGATTAAATCCCTCTGGTTGATTTGTGATTCTGAATATAAGGACAAGCATGCCAGGTCAAAATCCCTGACTTACAACAAGCACAACAAAAAGATGTCAATGATTCATTTTTGCCATAGTAAGAAATATGCAACGTCTGAAGCCGAGAACAATGGAGCATATATGAATATATTATTATTTTCCAATTACATATACATATTAAATGACATATAGGTTAAAAACAATTTGCCATCTGCAATTTATTCTTAATCAAATATACATATTAATTAAAAAAATATAAATTGACAGCGACATGTGCAAGAGGCAGATTAGGCAGGGTTAAATCTCATCATACATTTTCATGTCAAGTCATTCAAGAATTGATGTATCTGATGATTAAAATTAAATCCACAAAGAGGTATCAGTGTAAATCTTGTGTGATCTTTGTTTTTTGATCCAGCACATATAAAAGTTTTAAGGATGTGTGCACTCAGAATATCAGAATATCTTAATAAAAAAAGCTTTAATGTACAACATTTGTTTGCAAGTGAGACCAGAATCTATAAAGCCATGCTAGCAGCTCTGTGAGACTGTTTTAACCGTAACTGTGCTTTAAGCTAAATGATAACAGTAGTATGCTAACATGAATGATGATGTAAAGCAGTTTTAATGTTTGTCATCTTACAATAATTTAGCGTTGCTCAGCTGGAGCATATTCCAAAAAAAGTTTCAAGCTTCCTGGTTTGCTTCCATGTTGTGATGCCTAATGAATATGCACAGTGGTGTTCCACCCCCACCCCCCCTGCTAGCCCCACCTGCAAGTTGCCACTCTGCCTATAGACTTTACATGTGATGACATCCCATATTTTTTGGATCGGCTTTCTTGGCTTGAGGTGTTTGAGGTGTCCTGTCAACAGTTTTCTTTTACAATGGTGGTCTATGGGGAAAATGCTGTTTGGGCCACACAGGGTTTTTATTTTTTTATTTTCACTACAATACTGCGATTGACCACTGTGAAAAATTAGCTATAAGGCTGGTGGAGCCAGCAAAACTTCCATGGACTGAACACGAAGAAGCCTACAGCTGAGGCTGATGGAAATATTGCGAGTCTTTAAGGCATGTAGCCATAAACCAGTTTTTCACCTTCAGGTTCGACCTGAATTTAATGAAAGATATAGTTTTTGCACAATAAGGTTTCAAGTTTATTTCTTATCTCAACGGTAAAAAATTCAATTACAAGTATTAAACCTACAAACGTCAGAAAAAACTTATAGGACGTGACTTTTTGGCAATGTCTGGAGAACAAAAGGGGGGGGGGGGGATGAAAATGAGAAGGGACTTTAAATGGTTGTATGTCAATTAGGGAAAAGATTGCATTATCATTCAGCAGGTGAGAAGCAATATATCAGCCGTGCAGGTCATTGGATTTCAAGACTCGTGGGTGAAGGGATTTGGTCAATCATGAAACAGGCAATTGATTTTCCTTTCTTTATTTGTAGAACTTGGCACAAGGCAAAGGGAAATTTCCCTCCCTGGGCACACTGATTGAATGTAATTTTGTCTTTAAACAGCAGACACACTTACCACCTGTTTTCTATTTTCTTGGGGTGACATTTGGGGATATGAGATACGTTTGTGAAATGTTTGAAAAAAAACAAAAACAACAAAAAATATTCCAGTAGTGTAGTTCTTGTGATAGCCTATTTGTTACTGGAGTGTTATGAAGAGATTGTAGGGAGAAATACATATGTTATGCCAAATGTCAAATCGGATCAATCTTTATTTGTACAGAAACTCTACTACACTCTGCTGTATTTTTGCAATGTCCCTCTGAAATTCAGGCACAA
This sequence comes from Scomber japonicus, assembly GCF_027409825.1. NCBI lineage: Eukaryota > Metazoa > Chordata > Actinopteri > Scombriformes > Scombridae > Scomber > Scomber japonicus. The sequence continues at coordinate 21,772,240 of NC_070585.1, read as the reverse complement.
ACTCCCATAAGAAAGAGCCTCATTTTAATTAGAATAACTTTAATATGGGTTTTGTCATCCATTGACCTGGAACAGGAGTGTGTGCAGCAGCATGACACCACTACCAGGGAATAAACTATATATATAGCAGCTCTACTAGCATTTAATTAAAAAAACACAAATCTGTTTTTTTGTTTAGTTGTAATGCAATATGATCTTATAATGCAATGTGATCTTGCATGTTGTTTAGTTTTTATTTGAACTACATACATTTATTGCATGTTTGGAGATCTAACAGTGTTCAAGCGTCAAAAACACTCAAATAAGGTCAGTGGTGACGTCAAGAGCAAAACGAACTATTTGAAAAAACCCAGTAACATAACCACGAGTTATGTTACTGGGAGTTATTCTAGGGTTTTACTCTTTGGGGAGTATCCTGGGTCACAGTGCTTGAAAATCCTGCTCAGTATCAAAATCCATATGGTTCATTGCTCCCTACAGATGGACACACACAGACACAGACAAACACACACACACAGGGGTGAGGGCTATCTGTGGGCCCAGTCATGCGTCACCCATGCAGAGGTATCTGTTAGCAGTGGGAGTTATCATTGGCCATGGAGGCTTATTCCTCAGCCAGTGGAGTCCATGCCAGGAAATGACTGATAACAGAGCACAGCGATGACTGGCTCACACAGCAGCAGCTCATGTAGACCCTGGCCGAGATGAAGGCATAATGGGAATATGTACACATACATCATACATTACAGGACGGGCCCACCCTCCTTTGCCTTTTTACTAATGACATGTATATTTCAATTCTATTAGCTTTGAAAGGGTAAACAGGATCGAGGAAGCTGCTCACTCAGAGGTAAAACCAAATTTTTCTGATCTAATATCTAAATGTTATTTGTTGTGTTGTCAAGCTGTAAAATGAAAATGCTCATAGATATAATAAGCATGGGGGGAAATTGATGATTTGTGTGATCGCTTGATCGAGAATCATAACTTTGAGTCTCATGGTGCGGGGTATTTAATTTAAGTGATTCAATGTATTCACTGTAATGTCGTCATCTCCTGTGGGAAAATGGGAAAGGTCTTAAAATCCTTCACATTTTTTGACAGCTTAAGGACTAGGAAGAGTTTTCTCTATGACATGCTCAAAAGGCTAATACAGAAACTGATTCTTCACAATTTCTGGAGGGAACTGGTTGGAACAAGCGCCAGATATTTCCAGTAAGTCATTTAAAACCTACTATCAACAACAGCCCACACCAATCTAGGATTCAATTTGTGAAAAACCTTCAATCAAGTTTTCCTTTCAAGGTCAAGAAGCCCATCATTGAGAGACTACATTGGTTTGTAGGGTTGTGGGCTTAAAAGAAGAAAAAAAATCACATCTAGCACACACGCCCACTGTGGCACAATAACCTACTGTATAAATCTAATCTTGGACATTATAAGAGTTTAAGCTAAAGTTGCTAAAGCCTTGCCATGTTATTCCATGGCAAATGCAGCCAACTTTACCGGAGAATTAGTTATATTAGCTAAACATACGGTTTAGTCCTCAGACTTTTATCTTGTAATGTTAAAACATATTTCTGAAAATATGAACACATATGTAAACCTGTTAAACGCTGGGCCATTTTCTTCAGGATTTTTCATTAGAGGGAAGTTAATCGGTTCAGTGGAAAAGCATGCCTATAGGTTTTGTTTATTTCATTGAAGAATACAATTATTTACACAGTTGAGGATTGTATCCCAATTAATAAATCAGGATTAACTGATTATTTCATATGAATGAGGCCTTTATATCTAAAGAGGAGTAAGTTTTCTTCCATAAAGTACGCCATGTTTCTGTCCATGTAGCCCAGAAAAGACAAACCAAACAGTGGCTCTAGAGCAGGCCTTTCCCATTTATTGTGACTTTCATGGCCACTATACCTGTAGGTGCTTCTACATGCTTAGAAGGGGAAGGTGAGGTGTGGGGTTATCAGTTGGTTGCAATTTGAAACTTGACCACTAGATGACAGTAAATCCTCCACACGGGTACTTTAAGGTTTAGCTACCTTTTTTGCATGTATTAAGCCCACAGTAAATGTATGATACCACTCTGGGTGATTCTTTTATTTCAGGTTTGTGTCGAAATGGTAATGAATGGGCGATGACATGGTTTAACGAATACAAGGAGCTGGGACCAAAGTCTGCTCAGCTGTATTCAACTTGACCTTTTAATGGTAAATAAAATTGACAGAGGCCAGCATGCAATTACTTTAAATAAATAAAAGATTCTTCGACTCACTGTGGTCCTCTGTCATGGTTTAATCAAAGATGCTTGTCAAGCCAGCAGATAAGATACATAGATTTCTCAGAATCTTTTCATTTGTCTGGCATGTCCTGGTTTCAAGGTTACCTCCATCATAAAGAAGAAATGTTATCTCGGGTTGGATGTCAACACTGAATAAAAGCTTCATGGAAATGCAGTACAATGGTGTGATGTATCATTTTCATGGTTTCATCGTTTATTACCTGTGGACACCTGGTGTGGATATCTGTGAATATTGAATAGTCCTTTAATAAACTATGCAGGACAAATCATATACTCAGCTGAGAACATGTGAGGACACAGAAAATGATCTGACCATTATAAGTAATTTACAAGAAAGCATCCACACAAATTGTCTTGCCAAGGAACCTGGAGGTGATGGATATAATCTATGTGTAAAGTAGTCTAACTCAAGGGTCAAGGAAGGTGGTAGGTAGGCAGACTCAGCAGATGCCTTGCAGCACAGCCAGTACCAAAACTTCAACTGGCTTTATAGGGTATTCAATTCACACCTTAACCACTCAAGCAAGCATCATATTACCTGACAGGGACCTACACAGCAATCTTAATAAAAGGGAATTGAATTACATATTTAGCTCTTTTACCAGCACATTTACACCACTAAATGGCTCCATAAAAGGTAAGTTAACCTTAATACATTACTCCAACATTAACTAACAAACAAAAGAAACATTCTTACAAAAAAGAAAACCCCTTCAGTTGGTTTGGCCCAGTGATGTCAGCATGGCATCACCAGCACCACAAAAGACAGGAAATGCTGGGCTGGCCCCTCACAACAATAGCCCTGAATGAGGGGTTTGAACAAAAGACCCAACGATTGCAAAATAGTCAAACCTGCAACATAATAAAGATAACTGAAACTAACTTATGACTGTTTGCTTTAACCCACTCATATACTTTGATGTAAAATGTAACATAATGCCAACACAAGCAAACCCAGGATAGTTAGTGCTGCAATGCCACAATAGCCAAGCTAAATTGTAGCAAATTGAACACAAAGAAATCGATATGGTGTAATGTAAATCGATATGGTGTAATGTATGAGCTGAACATGTAAGGGACAAGTGGTGAGTAAAGGAGAGGCAATGACAGAGACACATGAGGTGATGCAGCTAGAAGACAGATATCAGTTGAAAGCGGTCACTCTTGGGTATGATAACCAGGCTTTGCTATCTATAGAATCTGACAAAACACATTTTCTGAGACCGCTCTTTTTCTGGTTCATGGCAAATCCCAGAGACTGTAGGCGAGTCACCAGCTTGGGTATTGTCCTGATACTCTGAGTTTGACAGAATTAATAAATTGTACAGGTTGTCGTGGGTTCGAATCCCTTGGCCTGGTGCCAGTGCTGCCTCAAAGTATTTGGTGAAAACGGAGGAGCGAGAGATAAGCTGAATGGTAGAAACTCGATATTTGTACACTTTGCTGCTGTAGACAAAGCACAGAAATTGCTGACACTGTCTGTGTCAGCAATATTGGCATATGAAAATAGGCATTCTTTGGGTCCACCATATTGTACCAGTCTCCCAATTTAACCGACTGCATTACATGGCATAATGTCAGCATTTTGAACTTGAAGTTTTTTTAGGTATTTGTTTAGTACTCTCAGGTCCAAAATAGGATGGAGACATATCATCTTTCACCAGAGTCACAGCCACTGTGCTTTTCAAGTGGATAAGCCTGCCGCACCAAGGCAGTATTAAGTGCGCAAGCAGTCAGCCCCGGACATGGAGAGTCTGCACTTCTTACTGGGTTTACTGCTCACAGTGTTTTTCGCTTCAGTACCAAGTGGACAGCCATTTTCTCATCCATTTGAGGAATGTTAGCAAGCCCACTGCCACCATATTCTTTAAGTCCAAAAACTGAATAAACAGCAATTACAGAAGAGCCTTAGGGGAAGCCCAGGACTGTGTGAGGTTGAACACAAATACGAGGAAAACAGATCATTTGTGTTGCAGGAAAAAATAATTTCCTACAACCTGAGATATCAGCTACACATCTTTCCAGGGTCATCCTCTGGAGCGACAGTGCTCCGGGTTAGCATGTGCCACTTTAGCATGCAACATGGTGTCGTGAGTATTAGGGCTGTCACTTTTGTCAAAAATAAAGTTTGAACGATTATCAAATGTCACTCAATTCGTTCAAAGGTATTCAAATAAATGCGACCCCCCTCCCAAAAAAAACAAAACGCACAATAACTCATACTCAAGGTATCATTTGTTCATTTACGCTGCCATGTTTGTCTGAATGTAAAGTGAAGCTTCATGTTGTTACTGGACAGAAGCACTAGCTTTACAGACCAAACATACATTTGAAACATAACCCAGACTACACACTGCTTTTTGTAAGATGTTAACAGCCAAGTAGGTTTGAAACCACTGGTTTCATCTGTAACAATATGTTGTATTTTAAAAGCTTGTTGTAATATCCATTGGGTCAAATCTTCATCTGAAAAGTAACTAAAGTAGTGGAGGAGAAAGGACAATATGTCTCTTGGAAATGTAGTGACTGTATTAAGTAGTATAAAATGGAAATACTTAAGGTGTGTACAAGTACCTCAAAATTGTACTTAAATACAGTACAAAAGTCTTTGAGGACTTTTGAAATTACAGTAGTGTTTTTAAAAGACCTTCAGGGTTTTAAAAATGTTATCAGGTATATATCAAGGAAAATAAGATGCTTAGCGCTGTGACTCAGTTGAATGGTAAAACATGAGAAGAATCTAGATAACAAGTGCACTGTGTGTGTGTGTTTGCGTGTGTGCGTGCGTGCAGTCCCATTTCTGTGTGTGGCTGGGTGAGAGAGAGAAAGAAAGAGAGAGTGCATGTGTTATTTCTGCCGGGCTTCACACATTGAGTGGACAAACAATCTATTCCAATTAAAGCTAGCTGCAGCCCTGGTGACTGCAGAAGGGGCTGTGCTCCATCGGATCACATCATCCTTTGAAAAACCCCAGAATGGCTTATTGTGATTTGGAGGAAACAGGCCCCTTCAGAAACAACTAGTGTGGGCTGGCGGCAGGGTGAGGGGGTGGGTGGCAGACTGGCTCCAAGTTAGTTCAGAAAGTTCCACAGCAAATTGTGTTACGACGCGGAGGTGGAGGAGGGTGGGGGGTGCACAGGGAGGAGGGCAAGGCCATTAATCCTGGTTGCAGCCCGGTTTACCGCTCTTACTGCATGTGGGGCAAGGAGGCAAATTAATTATGTGGCGGAGATTAATTAGTTGACGTTAAGGGAAATCTGTGACTGTAAAACTTTAGAGGGCTGCACAGCTGACTAGACTAATGGGGCGTTCATGAACTCTTAATAGATGCTACTCTGATGTTGAGTACTGTGCAAGCAGAGCAGAGAGAGAGAGAGAGAGAGAGAGAGAGAGAGAGAGAGAGAGAGAGAGAGAACTTGAGACAGAAGCAGTGACAACAGTGACGATGTGTTCTTGTTGATTTTAATTTCAGCAGAAAGGATTCCAAAACTGTCATCTATGAGCATCTGAATTGACTCGAGCCAACAGAGTATGAAGTATTAAGACCATTTACTCAAGTAAAAGCAATGCAATAATTAAAAATTCTTGATTACATGACATGCATTCAAGTACTGAAAGCAACTTACAGTTAAAATATCAAAAGGTACAGTATAAGTACTGTACTGTAGTAAAAATGGCCCCTTTAATTGTTATTCTATTATATAGCACATTAATACTGCTCATCAATGTGTAACTAGTATTTTGCCATTGTAGCTGGTAAATGTGTGTCTAGTTTTAACGACTTTAGATAGCACAGACGCTTCGTTCAGTTTTTGGTTCAGGATAAAGCTGATGGGTTTGGGAGATGATTAATGGGATGGGAAAGAGGAAAAAAACTACGGTTTGCAACACAAATTTATGTTCTTTTCATTTTTTGTGAAATTTTAGACAACTTTATCTTTTTTGGCCTCAAACAGTTATTTAAATGAGCCAACAGAGGATGAAATATCAAGACCATTTACTAAAGTAAAAAGTAATGCAATAATTAAAAATTCTTGATTACATGTTAAAAGACACGTATTCAAGTGCTGGAAGCAAAATATAGTTAAAATATCAAAGGTAGAATTACTTGTTATGCAGAAAAATGCCCTCTTTGTCTTTTATACTATCACATTAATAGCTTTATTTCCATGTCAGTATTTTATTTTTTTCCCTCTTTAATAAGTGATTTTGGAGTGTGTGATGTCGCCGGGGAAAACAGGTTTATCTGGATTGCATCAGTCACTCTTTGACACAGAAAGGTGACATTGAAAGTGCCAGCTGTATTTTTATTTTCAAGTAAAGAAACTACAATTCTGCACTAAAGTTCCTCCAGATGTGGCTGCTTTAAAGGACCATCTGGAGAGCTAACACCTTCAAAGCAACACTAAGAGCAAAACACACCAGCTCTGTGTTATCGCAGCACATGCCAACTGACCTAAGCGGCTGTCTGATAATCTCACAACAGTTCAGTCTCCACCTTGTACCATAACTCCACATACTCTATCTCCCCTCTCCCCTCTCCCCAATGCCTGCAGCCAAACCTGTTTCGCTGATAGCCGTTGATAGTCTTTCTCAACACTATCACTATAAGAAACACATGTGAACTGCAGGCAGATTCCTGCTGTCCGAAGGTAAAATAATGAAAGAAAGAAATAAAGCTTTGGTCTGCATTTAAAGGGCACTGAGGTTAACATCCTGTCTGCAGAGTTCCAATAAGCCCCTGAATAAATCTAGGCCACATTCAAATATGAAACAGCCACCGTAGGTTTTTGGAGCTTAATGTCTTTGAGACGGTGCTGCTGATGTTTTCAAAGTCGCAATAAGATTTGAATAAATAATCCCTCACCACTCTAAAAAAACTGAGTAAGATCGCACCCTTGGGCATAAACAACTTCTCTTTTGATTTCTCATGGTTTGGATTATTGGAGTTTGCCTACCTGCCCACTCTCAGTTCTCTTATACTAATTCTGAAGCTGACATTCTCTCTATAAATGTAAAAAAACACACCCTGACAATTATTGCATATATAATGATTGGAGGATGAGAAATTTGACAGATTTTTTCAGCCACTTGCTCAGTAGCACAAAGGTTATTGTTTTTCTTCCAATGTAGAGAGCATTGTTTGGTGCACATTTGCATACAGAGGGTGACCAAACAGGAAATTCAAGAAAGTTGACACTTTAAATAATAGCATGACACCAATGGGGTTTAGATTCTGGTAAGAGGAAGTGCATGTAAAATTCAAAACACACGGTCTAAATGTGATCGGTAAACCACAGAGATGTGTGCAGTCTACTGTATACATACTCATGCTTGCTGGCTCATAACTTGAGCCCCTCTTCATTTGTTCTGATCGAAGACAAACTGCACAGCAGAATGACAAACAAAAAAAACAAAAACATCAGACTAAAAATAAAATACATCTTTATTATGGTATTAATTCTTCACTTAAAAAAAAAACAACTATTTACAGTACACCGTAATGATCGGCTATATATATATATATGTGTGTGTGTGTATGTGCACAGAAGCATTTATAGAAGACTTAACTGACTCTTACATAAAGAAACATTTGAGAAACAAAATGAACATATTCAGTACGGCTTGTGCTGAAAGTGACTGAGGAAATTATAGCAGCAGGAAAATGTCCTTCAGAACTCTATACTTCGACATTAATAATGTCATATTATATGAACGGAAACATGAAGGTGTGACAATATTAAACTGCTGAGTATTTATCCTTATGTAACACATTAACTGGCACAGTCTAAAATCTGACTGTCATTACCAGTGTCATAATAAGTCATCTGCTTTGATCAGACGACCAGCTGAACAGCAGCTGAGTGCTTCAAACAGTACAGAAAGACAGTAATATGCATATGGTCAGACAATGGGAAGAAAAAGACAGGTACTGACAGAGTATGTCATGAACTGCAGTCTGCCCTGGCATTTGGCTCGATCATACAAACGTACTAGTACAAAAATAGATTTAGTTTAAATGTACATTAGCTTTGTCTCTTCGTCTACTTTGTTAGTATGGAAAACAGGACAGCTCATGGAGATGATCCCCACTGAAGCAGGCTCTGATGCTTTAAGCAATGCTACGCTGAGCTACTGAGGCTCAAACAATCACTTCCAGTTGAATGTTCGACCCACCAGTTCAAAGAACTTCTTGTTGGGTTCATGAAAGAACTGGTAGAGTTTTTGCATGATGGCAGGGGCCACATGAGGGTGAGCCCTGCCTTTCGAATCATGTAAACACCTCTCTCGCCCATGGTCTCTCAAACAGTAGAATCCCTTGGTTTTATTGAAGTAAAAATTTGAAGCATTTATCTGGGGTTCCAGTTTCAAGAACCTTTCCACCTTTTTCATCTCAGGGAAGGGGTCCCTGATCAGTTCATCCCCATCAACAATGTGGATGCTCTCCAGTGGGAAGTACTGCAGCCAGTTCTGCATGTGCATATAGTACAGGCTACGATTGAGAGCCTTGTATCCCAGATTGATCTCGCCGTCCTTCACCAGCACAGACTCAATGGGCTGGTAGCACTTGTGCTTCTGGAGGCGGTTGTAAAAGACCTGGGTGTAGTCCGAAAGCACCCGCTCAGTGGGGTCTCTGAGGATGAGCAGCAGTTTAATGTCAGGGTTCATCTGATGTAAGCGTTTGGGGACTTTGCTGGAGGTAAAGTAGGCAGGTGTCTTCTCTACTGTCAGCTGGTCAGGGAAGGCGTAGGGCATCTGACTGAGATACCAAGGCAAACCCTTCTGAAAATGGCTCTCCCAGTCAAAGAAGTGCACTTCGTTCTGAGCTGCAGCCACTGCACTGTGCAGACTGAGCATCTCAATCAGTGCCCTCGTCCCACCTTTCCTGACACCAATAATTAGAATCTGCGGAAGTTGTTGGAGGGTCCCATTGGGGTGGCTGGTGTTCCCGTTGTCTGTGTGCAATGAGGTGGGAGGTGAAGGCGGCCCCTCATCAGCCACTGGTCTGGAGGGGATGGGGGGAGACTGCATTGCAAAAAGCAGCAGCCCGAGGAGTAAGGCTGCCATGAGGGAGGTCCTGACCCTGGAGGATTTCAGCCTGGCGAAAGCACCAAAACTGTATCCCACATTGAAAGAGCAGCTGCCTGAGGACAATGGTCCAATTGAAACGCAAAAAAATGCTCTCTTCTCTGACAGTAGCAGTAACTGCAAAAGAAGAAAACAGCTGTGATTAGAGGATACCTGGTGTGTATTTGGCAGCGAAATAAAAACATCTTAGGAAAATACAAGATCACAAGCCATCACACATAAAAACACCATGCATGATAAGTCATCACAAGCACTGACAGCTTAAGGATTCTAAGTTTGAGACAGAAATGTCTGCACAATATAGTGTTCAATCATATACACATACATATTTAAGTGAGGAAACTTTAAACTCTATTATCTTATCAGTCATTTATAAGATAACCTATTGATTATCATCAACATTTAAAACATATTAACAGTGTTGCATAAGTCTATAGTTCAAAGTACCAGTGTAATTTATTTAACTGTAATGCTATTAACATATTAAAGTCATTTTTTCAAAAGCACATTACCTTGAAAATGAATTTATATATTTAGCTTACTTTATTGAATAAAACGTGGATGAGCTGATATTACCTGCTTTCAACACCTACTCATATCTGAACGACCCAGAAATATAACAATGATTAAATGTGTAAACCTTAATAATAATGATAATGATAATAATAATGCCTAATAAATTCAGATGTTAAAGAGAAAGTGCAAACAGTGAACCTAAGCTCGTGGGATATGTATAGGCTATAGGATTAGTACAGCCACAGGGAATTGGACACGGACAGAAACTACAAATTATGGGCTATTTACCCCTGGGAACCAAGTTTTACGCAGAATTACATGTCTTTGTTCAAATCTGATTCATCAGTTTATCTGCTTCGCTCTCTTTGCGTCCGCACTGATCAAGAAAAATGCATGAAATTCCGCGGATTTCTTACCTTTTCAACTATAATCCTCCAAAGATTGCATTTCGTTCAGTTTCGGGCTCTCTGTTCTCAGAATCGATACTTCCAAACAGACAGCAGCAGGTCTAGTATGATCCAGCTCTGTGGTTTCAATGATCCGAGCGCGCACACACTCGCCTCCGACCGGGGAGCAACTTCACCGGAGCGCCTCCACCGTGCTGTGTTTCATGTCTACACCGTCCTTCCGATTTTTGAGTGTCAGCTGTTGTGTGTACACGCCCACGTTACGCCTGCAGGACCACTCCCCCACTCTGACTCATGTTGTTGTAATGTTATGGCATTTGACACGATAGATAACGCTGCTGACATGCCAGATATGCGAAGAGGAAGTGAAGCAGGTGATCCAGGTGTGAGACTTTAAGGCCACTCGTGTACAAATTCGTCCAAAGCCTACCCCAAAAAAAGAAAAAAAAGGTGCAGAGCAGAATTACACTTGTGATTTGATTATGTGATACAGCAGAAAATTGCTCCAACCTTGTAGTGAGTGCCTTAGTAGCAATAGTTCTGATTATAGGATATTTACTAAGAAGTCCAAAATATTCAAATTATAGAATGTGAGTTGCTCCATACCTAAATTTGTAACCCATAGAAAGCCTGTGCCTTCTCAGGATTCAGCTTGAAAAAGGCTATTCAGTGGTGCCTCCAGGAGTTCTCTCTTCACTCTTTGCTTTCAGCAGAAATCAATGAAAGAGACAGACCAGTTATTCATCCCTAGCATTCTTCTCCTCCTTTGTCCACAATGCAAGTGTGTCTGTGGGTAGTCGGCGAGTCCAAGCAGCACAATCTCTCTTCGTACAATCAAACCTGTTGAGCTCTTTTTCTTCTTTGGAGATGTTCAAATCCTTCCTAAGAACAATTTGGCAACAACAGGTCCAAAGTACAGCTCCAATCAAAACCTGCCATCAAGTTATTGATGATGAATTGAAGTTATTGTAGTATTTCGCAATTTCCCCTCTGAGTCACGTTTGTGTGTACAGTCAGTGTGATAAAGATTGAGAGAAAGTCACACTTGATGAGTAAGTGGCACATCATCAATGCTGAATATGTTGACATACTTTGTATCTCTTTTGTCCTGGCCTGCACAAATGAAGGAAACAACTATGAGAAATCTGATGGGAATTTCCACATACGCACATGCAACATGATCAATTGAATCTGACTTTCTTTTTTTTATTTTGAGGGTTATTTTTTTGCCGTTATTGAATAGTAGACATTGAAGGGGCACACAGGAAATAAGGGGGGGAGAGAGATGGGTACATGCAACAAAGGTCCCTGGCTGGTTTACGTGTTATTTGCAACAAAAATGTGTCTACCGGGCGCCCCCAAGCTGCTTTGATTTCAGTTTGTTTTTTAATCAAGTCTTCTCCAGCTGTAATTGGGTGGTAGAGCACAAGTGTAGCCCGTTTCCCATGCTGATGTTACGTCTGAAGCGGAGAAGGCTTAAGGGTTTTGCGGCTGAATATGGATGTATCTGATTTTAACCATGTTTGCGATTTTTTCTGCTGCGTAAGTTATTTAAGTGAAGGCCATTATACACATTAAAGCAACATACACCAGAAAGCTCAAAGCAAGACGTTTGCAGCCACTGTAAAAGGTCTAGTGCTGATACGGCCAAGAGTTTCCTCACATTGATTTCTATATGAAGTTTAGTAATCCTCCTGATTCTGCCCCCATGTCTCCTGGAAGTGTGGAGCCAGCTCATACAATATACAGTAATCCTGCTTTGAGGATCATCTGAAGCGTCCGACCACATTAACATGACAATGGTACATATTCACACACCATAAATACCCTCAGTGCCACCTCAGGGCCTTTCAACAATAGTTCAACAGGATGAAATAACAAATACTCATCTGTGCTTGTGGGTATAGTCTGGTGGTGTAGTAGAGTCACAACTGCATTTTTCATTTTTAAAGTTATTAAATATTTCTCCTTAACAGGTTTAAAAAGTTACAGACAAATTACATGTTGCAGTTTACCCAAACAAATCATTTTCCTTACAAGTCAGACAAATCTTGCAGTGTTGCTACATGATCAGCATGCTTGAAAAACATTTTGTTTGGTGCTCGTACCAAATGTGTGCAGCATTCAAAACAGGTTTTATCTGGCTCTGGCAGGCTTAACAGATTTTCAAGTGGGTACACAGATTGTTATAAATATATGATATACACGTACTATGTCTGTCATGTCTGTGTTCACAATCTGCCTTGTTAAATTACAGTTGAACCTAATTATGTGTTCACGTATGTTTCACCGACTCAGACCGGGAAATATTTATCACAGCAAAGCCAAGACTGAGCAGAGGATGCTCAACAAAGCTCTACTGTCTGTTAACCTTATGTGAACTACTATAAAGTCACCTTTGTAGGGCGAATGTATGTACTGTAATCATATTTAGGTTCAATATCCTTCTGTGTGACATGTGGATAGCTTTGCACATCAGATATTTCTGTTGAGGAAAGTCTCACTTTTGATCTTTTTCACAGACACAGAGGTAGAACTTATTCATTTCAATATTCCTGCAGGCTCTGTAACTGGTGTAACATTAAACTGTTTTGCACATTGTATTATTGTTTTTCATTTACTTTCCGCACTAAACCATTCCTATTTCTTATTATTAGCTTTCAGTGGAGCACAGCTGTGTGTTGCTACCCTCAGGCTACAAATAGTAATGCTGTTTGACTTCTATCCTCCACGTGAATATTCTTATTTTAGAGTGGGAAATTAAAATTTCCTTTAATGCTCATTCAAAAATAGAAATATATTTAATATGTCATGCTTCTTTCACTCAAAACACCTGAGGAGGAACAATAGTTATTTTGCTATTTAATGGCTATTATTTTCTATGGCATACATTTTCAGTTCAATTATAAACATGGTGAATAATCACCTGCTACCCACCTCTAGCACACTGCAGGTCATCCAGCTTGTTCTATAGCTTCATCTATTTAATGAAGCACTGTCCTTTATTCATGCAGGCTCACTGTACTGCTCATAACTGCAGTTATTCAAGATGTCAATATAATATGACGGGAAATTACACAAATATTAATAACACTAAATGACGCTGATATGTCACTAGCTGTGAGTGTCACAGTAGTCTGAACACAGAGGGACTTTTATGAAAGGTGATCGCCAAATGGAATGATCTTAGTGTGGAAAGTTTTACAGGTGCACAATTACAGTTAAAATCAGACGTCTTCATTTCACTTGTTTCATAATGCAACAGACACATGGATAATAGAGGTATTTCTGTTTGCTTCCAAGTTTCAGTTCCCGGGTAGCAGCCTGATATGTTTGTGGTCTAGAAAAGCATAATAGTGGTAGATCACTGCAGTCTGTCAAAAGAATGACTGAAAAGAGAAGCTATCTTTCTCCCCTTCAAGTTTTAGATTAATTTATATTCTAAAAGAAATGCATATAATTATATATAGATATTTCAAGAAATATATCTTTATGACAACTTTGACCATCTGCTGAAGAAGACCATGTGTTACAGTTGAAATCTCCTGTCAAATTACTTTTACAAAAGAAGTTCAAAAATGAACTTTTCAACGGCACGTATAAGCCGACACAGATGAGAAGTCCCAACCGTGCTGTGGGTGAAATCGTAACTGCCCCTGAGCTTGCATGAGAACTGATCTGTCTCCATGACAACTCTACTCACTGATGAAGACTGTGATACGCCTGAGGACCCCTGCAAAGGCTAGTAACTGGACCTTGAGTTGGGATGTTTGTACTGATTGTTAAAACTGGAACTAAAAAGAGTTGAGTCTTGAGTAGCAGGAACATACAGTGCTGCTTGGAAGTTTGTCAACACTTTCCAATGTTCTCTATTTGCGCTTAAATATGACCTAAAACATGATACACAAGTCTAGATAAAGAGAACCCAACTAAACAAACTACACATAAACATTAAATATATTCATTTACTATTAGACTGCATCCATATTCAAAAAATTTGGGATGATGTGCTTAAAGAAATCAATGACATAATAGGACAGACACTGAACATTTTTCCCCTTTTTTGTATTCTTGGTATAGGCCATCCCCCAGATATTGCTTCTGATCATCTAAAACTTCTTAAGGTCCTGCTCTTGTGCTAGAAGATGTATTTTATTAAAGTGGTTGTCAGAGGAACCCCCTAGCGTTGCACAGTGGATAAGCAGTGTGATGGAGCTTATGCCCCTCGAAGCCTTAAGCTTTTATTTGAGAGAGGAACCGTTTCAGTTTCATAAAGTTTGGGGCCCTTTTACGACTTACTTGGGGCCTGATTGTCTGCGTACAATAACTGGAGGGCTGCATGGGTTGGATTGGGGAGAATAGATCTTTAGTGTGTAACTTTATGTGTGTACATTCCTGATTTGTATTACAAGATGAAACATTGTACCTTCATGTGAAACTGTCATGGCCTGTAAATCTGTCAACGTTCAAAAAAAAAGAAAAAAAAAAGTATATATGCATTTATAAATTATAACATGTTCTTCTATCTTTCCTATTTGTGTGAGGCAAAAGTATTTGAACCTTTGCTTTCGATAAAAGCTGGGGGTCTGGTGTGACCCCTTTCACAGCAATAACTTCAAATAAACATTTCTGGTAGCTGTATCAGTGTATCAGCCAAGCACATCAGCTGAGAGGAATTTTATCCTGTTCCTCATACGGAACATCCTCAACTCAGGAATGTTGGTGGGCTCCTTGGCATGAACTGCCTGCTTCAGGTTCTTTCACAGTATTTCTATAGGATTAAGGTCAGGGCTTTGACTCAGCTATTCCAAAACATTAACTTTCTTTTGCTCTAACAATTCTGTGGTAGAACTTGTGTGTTTGTTGTAGTTGTTTTTTTTCATGACCTACTTTCTGTTGAGCATTAGATCATGGATGGATACCTTGATATTTTCCAGTAAATTTTGCTGGTACAACTCAGAAATCAAAGCTCTATCAATGATCGCATCTATCCTGTTCCAGACGCAGCAAAGTAAACCCAAACCATGATGAAACGCGAATGCTTCTCATTCAGGCCGAAAAGTTTGATTTTGTTGTAATTTGTCCACAGAACATTTTTCCAGTTGCCTCCTGGCTTATCTACGTGGTCTTGAGCAATCTGTAAATGGCAGCAATATTCTTTTTGAAGAGTTCTGGCTTTCTCTTTGCAACTCTGCCATGCACACCACTGATGTTCAATGTTCTCCTGATGGTGGACTCATGAACATTGACTGTAGCCACTGCAAGAAAGGCCTTTAGTTTCCTAGACATTGCCCTGGGGTCCCTGTGGGCTCCTAGACTATTACATGTCTGCTCTTGGTGTGATCTTGGTTGTTCAACCACTCCTGGCAAAGGTAACAATGGTATTTGATGTCTTCCTTTTCTATACAACCTGTCTGATAGTAGACTGGTGGAGTCCAAATTTTTTAGAAATGGTTTTGTAACCCTTTTCAGCCTGGTGAGTATGAGCAACTCTTCATCTAAGGTAATCAGAACTCACCTTTGTTGGAGCCATGACACACTTCCACAAACCTGCCTAGGGGTTCACATTCTATTGCCATTCACAAAAATGTAAAATTTGATCATTTCTCTCAATAAATAAACAAAAAAATGTAAGGTTTTTGACTCATTTGTTTAACTGATGTCTCTATCTAGTTTTAGGACTTGGATGGAAATCATATTATGCATAAGTCATAATTATGCAAAAAATATTTTTTTAAATATTTTCTATTAATCATTTTATAAAAATCACATTTTATATCTATTTTTTTCAGGATGATCATCTCTCCACCTGGCTAAATCTTTGTAAGGTGCTGGAAACATCAATGAATCCAAACTTGATCAAACAGATTTCTGCACACTCAGATCTATGCAGCATTTCACTTTATTTGAAGCTTTTGTTCTATCAGACCTTCATCAGAGCATACATGATTCAATAATGAGGCGATAAGGGTGGGGGGGTGGAGTGGTTTGGGCTCCATCATCATGCCCGGGCATGATGAGTGACGTTAAAGGATGGGAAAGCAACAGTGGTGCTACATGGGAAACGAGAGTGTTTCATAATGACTCATCTGGCCTTCCATATGAGTTGACTTCAGGGTGAAGCTGACATGCAGGGAATTGTGGCAGTGTTTTTTAACAACTTCCTAGACTACAGAACATTTACTGTATGTTGATGATGGGGGAGACTTTGTTGATATGATCTGCATTAATGGCTAAAAAACAATACATACAGTTTAGTTTGTCATCAGGTTGACAGGCATTCTGACTATATTACAATAATCATAGCTGGATAATACAGCTTCTGCATTATTATTTCATCTCCCGGGGCAAAACATTACCAATTAAACAAATAGATCATGAAATGATTGAAGCAAGTAAGCCTCTTTGTTTGTCGACATTTATGCACAAAGGCAGAGAGGAAGTGGTTGTTCTGTAACAGTAAACATCATTATCAGTCAGGAGATGAGGTGCTGAAGATGCTGTATTTTCTGCAGGTTTACAGTTGTGCAGAATGATGAGGGATTACTATTTATAACCTGCAGTACACACTGAAGGTAAGAGGAATCTTTCTGTATCGGTAATTACTGCAGAATTTGGCGCCAGTGCCAGGTGCAAATCCTTGGAAATGGCCCTAATTACGGGCAGGCTCGCAGACTGTGGCTAAGAAGTGAGGATAATGACAGTCTGGGATTAACCCTGCTTCCAACTCTCTTTACTCTTCTTTCTCCAAGCCATCCTTCCGCAGCCACCACCAGCCAACCCGTTCTGTCCTATCCCTCGCTTCTCAAAGAGGCCCTTCTCTCAGACAATACGAAAGCTTGCCGCAGGGCGTTTTGATCATCCTGTGATGCAGCGCTGTATGACAGGCCTCAGACACAGATATTTAGTTTCCCAATCAAAGAACCGCAAACTCTGAAGATTAGTGGAAAAAACTTCTGACACAGCTGCAGTTGAAATATTTTACTACACGGCAACCAGCTGTTACCTCTCTCTCCATCTCAAAAAGGAGCTGGATGCTTGGATGTGTTTGTGTGTGAATGTGAGCAGTGAAAAAAAGAGAAGCTTTTCATCTGCTCTCATTTTCTGCAGGTACTTATGCTACCCCCCTCGTCCTCTCAAAGTCAGACCAGGGTTTACTATGAGGTCTGAATCAGCCAGCTTTTTCTATTTAAAAGGAAGTTTTCAAGCATATGAAAAGAGGGATTAGCGTCTATTTCCACTAAATCCACTTGAGTGCATTTTAAAACTCTCTCTGATAATATACAAAGTAATTCAAAAAGCATGTCTTGCATCTTGGCATTTGGTGATTCTGAAGGCAGCAAAGACATTTTTTTATTTCATATCCAGCTCTGTTTGTTGAAAGTGTTGTATGTTCAATAAAATAAAAATCTCTGTATTAATAGAGGATGCAAAAAGCAACAACTGAGTGACCTGCAAGATCCTGGAGCAACAGCTTCTTTTCTTAAGACAGTATCTTAAATATTTAGCTATAAAAGTCAATAATCAGCACTCTGGAAAACTGATAATGTCTCTGACACAATGTTGTGGTAGATATGTTCAGGGCAGTTATAAGACACTGGGGAAAAAAATGACTTTGTGTTTACAGATGTTTCAGTTTACAGCATAAATACCTGAAAACATGTACTGACCTGTCAGATCGAAACCAGAGCATGTTGATCTCAAAACGTCACGTGGTCAGGTAAATGGTGCCTGTGAAACCTGACAGGGTGGAAAAGAGAGGAAAACATCAACACCATATGATTATGAAGTCTGAATACTTTTTTTAAAGCTTTATTTACATATGTCAGCTTCACGAAGAGGATCAGGAAGCTCAACCAAGAGCAGCCACGGGACAATTACTGTTACTCTCTGACAAAAAAAACAACACAACATACCTTACTGAACATTTTCATGTACTACACTTAATTTGTCCAGTACAAAGAAAAAAACAATCTGTTTTAAAGTGATCAGGTTAACACCTTCCGCTCAGTGAGGTAAAACATGGCACCAGGTTCAATTCTTATTGAGTCCATGCAGCTGTAGTACTTTGATGTACAGGACAAGTCCTTCACATACAGCACCAACACAGAGTGAGTAGGTTGCAGGAAGTTTTACCCAGAGACTTTCCTGTCGTTTTCTGCTGCGTTCATTCATGGTTGCGTGCCACTGCTGCTACTTTTCTGGTGAAATATTTTATGAAACTTGAAAGAGCATGTGACTAAAATAAGTCAACTTTATCTGTATAGCACCTTCCAAAAACAAGGCTGTTCAAAGTGCTTTACATACAACATGAAATGTCTTAAAGGTGTTGTAAAGGTGCGCGTCCATGAACTTCGGGGGTGGAGAACAAAGGGAGGAGGAGGAGGAGTGTTTTGGTTTTCACTCAAATATCAACAACTTTTCTCCTAGTTTTCCCCCACATCGCTTACTATACCTTTAAGAGAAAAAAACAGAAAGCAGCATTAACCACTTAACAAACGCCCCTGTTTTTTATGCTGTTAGCCTAAACGACATGTCCAAGTTGTGAGCAGCACAGATCCCACATAGTTTGAGACTCAGAGATGTGTCTGGTATCATTGGAAAGGAAACACTCTCAGGATTCTTGTAAAAGTGTCTGTGTGATTCTGTGACTTACTGACAAACAGTGGCAGAGGTTACAATGATGGGGTTGTTTACTCGCCCATAGGTTTGCCTTTACAATGACATGTGTACAGACATTCAGGGACCTCTCAGCAGGATATAGACACAATGAGGCCACAGCCACATGTCGTCGCTTCATGCAGTCCAAATTTGGAGTCAAAAGACCAAAAGATGAATTTTTCAGAGTTATTTTAAAACAGGTATGTCCATGCGTTTACCTTAGGTCCTTTTTGGAGTCTCCAAATGGACACCAAAGCTGTATAGCCGCAATCAAACACCTATAACTTCACATTTTTGCTATATTAATTAATATTATATTGTCTGTTAACATAGCATCCCTGTGTTTACCTTTTCTCTTGCTTCCCTCTGTGTTTAGAACAATACTGGAAAAGATGGGCCTGGAGGGGAAGGTCCAGCCCCACCAGGCGAAAAAGAAGTGGTGATTTTATGTTAATGTTATAAAATAAAAAATATTGTCAATTGTTACACGTTGTCTATTCCATTTAGTATTTACAACTTAAGTACAATTTATAACAGGGTTAACAAACGGCATAAAGTGCTACTGTTCAGGAAGAACAAGGGATTAAATATTTTCTTTTATTATGAAGTGATGAAATATAACGTCTTAACATTTACAAAAATTACATCAGAAATAACTATTTACAGTATGGGCTGAGCAGGACTCCCTGGCAGTGCTGCTGGGCTGGATGGGATGCCACAATAAAGACCTTGTCTTCTGTGGTCAGTGGGACATCATCTGGGCTGGTATTCAGGGTGTTTGGTAACATCATGATAACATTACTGTGGGTTAAAATAACAGGTTTAGCCTACCTCTCGGTCCCCTCTTAGCTGCTGCATAATATATAAAATGCGACGGAGACGGAGCTGGCGGAGCTTCTCCTCTTCCTCCATTAAAAAGTTTGTCAAAAATAAAATAAAATGTCCGTCATCTTTTTCTTTCTTGGTTTTCTTCTTTCTGTTTTCCTTCTTCTTTCTGTCTTGTCAGTTTTCTTCTTTTCTCTTGTGTGTTTTCCTTCTTCTTTCTTTCTTTCTTTCTTGTCAGTTTTCTTCTTTCTCTTGTGTGTTTTCCTTCTTTCTTTCTTTTTCTTTCTTTCTTTCTTTCTTTCTTTGGCCGCAAAGGCCGCGTACTTCGAAGGATGCAGCCTCGGAATTGGGACACAGCTATGTACTGCCTAATCCTAAACACCGATTGGCTTGTGTGTGGTGTCGTCAGAAGCAGAAGAGGCTCACGGTCGTAAACATCTAGTCACGTGTAGCAAAGTCCTTCTAAGGACTCTCTTATTATAATGTCTCTGCGTGTACTCTGAGATGGACGTGCAGGTCAGGAAATGACGTAAACGGACCGTATATGGTTTGTTATTTGTGTTATTATGTTACGTGTTGGACTAAATACATGGACATACTGAGGAAAGTATTTCGGTTTTATGGAAACGGATTTCATATTTCACAAGAATGGATACTTGGCGAGCTGTACAGAAAGTCCTGAGTCATAAGATGATCGTTGTGGATAAAGGGAAGACTTTGAAGGTATGTAGGCATCATAGCTTTTCTTACTTAGCTCAGGGGCTAGCCGAGCTAATCGCTAATACTATTACGGCTGTGAGCAACCATATAAGTCGTGAGTGGTCTTGAATGAATCAGGACAATCTAAGCTTTCCAACGATGTACGGCATGAATATATATGTTTAAGGGTTGGTGTTTAAAACATCCAGAAGAACTTGTGGCTACCTCCTAACATCCGTCCCGTCCCGTAGACGGAACAGCGTGCGTTAAGTGGTTTTAACAAAACAACAAATATCCGCTGACTGTTAGTTATATCTCAGGACCGGAGTAAGTGGCATCAAGTGGAAGCGACTTGGCCGAAATGAAATATAATGTTCACAAAGATAATTAAAATTTAATTAGTGCGTAATCACCTGAAAATAAGACCGCTAAATGCCACTAAATCTTATACACACCTGCCTAAGAGTCAATTAACAGGGCTCCTCAAAATGGTGGACTTACATACATGATGTCCCTCTCACTTTTCTTATCTCATACACACACTAATACAGGAAATGAGACTCACCTGATAACTGGCTGCAAATGTTTGCTCCTCTGCTGCTGATATCGAACTGTGCTCATTATTTGCTTTGTTTTCACCGTGAATTGATGTCTTGTAGTAGCCATCTGAACTAATTTGGTCTTTGTTGTTGTTTGCCTGGTGCATAATGATGCTTCTTGTGCTGTTGATTTACATTGTGTTGAACTATGAATACTCATGTTTGAGTGTTGTGTGTTTTATGGCCTTGTGCTTGCTGCTTATTTTCTCTGGAGCTGTTGCATTGTCCTAGGAGCTTTTCTTTTGTGC
Organism: Scomber japonicus; assembly: GCF_027409825.1. Taxonomy (NCBI): domain Eukaryota; kingdom Metazoa; phylum Chordata; class Actinopteri; order Scombriformes; family Scombridae; genus Scomber; species Scomber japonicus. The sequence continues at coordinate 21,750,888 of NC_070585.1, read as the reverse complement.
TTAATTAATGTAAACTCAGGTCTCTAGTAGATTGGACTGTCACATTGTACCCTGTAAAAAAAACATATATTGCTGTTTCTTTTAAAGATGTACAGCCATATTTCAGCTACAAACCAAGTCAGTCTCTTGCTGCAAGAAAAATGAATCCTCATAATACTACATGTGATTCATGACAAAGTGAGAAAGAGAAAGGTTGTGGAAATATTTCAGATATTACAAAATGCATCCCTGACTGAATGTACAACAGATTGTTCACTGAACTCATCAAAGTTGGTTTATTTGCACAATTCCCAGCTATTGTGCTTTATATATATTGTGCTTTATATTTGGGTCAAAATTCCCCAAAGACCTCTTTTTACAAATGTGGGGAAAGTTATGTTTGTTATGTAACTTATTATACACAAAAATTCCAAACATGAAGGTAAGTGCATGTTTCTGACGTGTGTTTAGGTGTGGCTGTCAGCAGCAGTCTGTCAGAAGCTGTGGTATTTAAACTGTATGATACATGGTGAAATCTCAACTGGAAATGCTTTAGTGGTGATATAATAATAAATGCGTCTAACAACTCTTGACAATTGACAGCAATATACTTGTTAAAGTGAGTTGACATAACTAGTTGGATTAACCCAAAAAGACTTCTACATTATTATAATGTACAGTAAATGTTGCTCACAGACCATTCACACAACTATGACATTACGCTAATATCACAATGTCTAACAAAATGTCTTTTCAACATTAATCCAAGTGAATTAATTAAATTCATTATGATGATAATAATACATAACGGTAGAGCAAAGATTGCTTCATTTGATTTGTGGTTTCATTTGTGGTTTCCTGCATATTTAACATGCTGTGATTTATTTTGTTATTGGAAACACATTCCTATTGATTGTAATATTCATTTAAGCCAAATAACCCATGCCTAGTTAATGGGGAATTCAGCATGTCCTTAATCACACATAAGTACATTCATCCGTATATCCTTCATATCGAAGGAGGCTTTAGAGAATTTATTTCTACAAAAATGAAATAGGTTTACGTGACAGCTGCCTTTTTTAATTCTTCATATCATAATAACACTTAAATGGGTAATCTTAACATGTCATTAAAAACACTGCCCAAATTCCTGTGAATTTCCCAAATGTGTTAAAAGTTCACAGCCGTCTGCTGCATAGCTGACATGTCTTTGCCTGCTGCTGCATATCAGGTGGATTTGTATGTTTGAATAAGTTGTCTGCCTGAACTAAACTTTTCTGTTGTTTTTGAATGACAAACTTCTTTCATCAGTGACTCAATCCATCCATCCATTCTTATATTCTTGAATATTATTTCTTCTAGTGAAGCCTTTATTGGTGATATGGCTAAATTAAGTGTGGTGGAACAGTTGCCAAGTAATGTGCAGACAGCAGACTAGTGTTGACCTGTATCGCTCACTGACTTTGTTGTCACCCCTGCACTTTATTGCAATTATAACAAGCTGAACATATCTTTGTGCTTGAGGCTCAGTTTCTTGATTGCAAGGTATTTTCTTGCTGCTTGTTTTGGAGTCCTCACTGTAGCTCAATTGGTAGAAACTGCATGGGTGGGAGGTTCAGTACACAATGATGTAGGGTAGCCTGGAGATGTGAGTGATGTAGGGTACCCTGGAGATGTGTGTGAAGTTGGACATGCAGGGAGAACAATATGGAGCCATGATGTGGCAGCGTTGATTAAAAAAGGCCACCCAGTTTGCATAACACCAGTGATGCAGCTTGTAGCTACGAGCGTCAACACAAACAATATGTTCCTATGTTGTGCTTTGACTCAGACTCTCTTCCCTGGAAACTCGCTGTCAGTTTCAAAAGCTGCTGCTTGATGAAACAAAAAGCTGTTTCAGTTCATAAAAGCAGCATTTCAGACTGTGCAAATATGAATTATGGCCTTAGGTTGTCAAACAGATGTCAGTAAGGCATTTTGAGTGAAACCTGAAAAGGAGCTTGTGAGCAGCTGAAGGTGAAGCTCCTTTTCAATGGTTTATTCATCCAACATGTGTTGTGATTTAATGTGATAGGCAGGCTGAAGGTGGGATCAAAATTTTGGTGATGAATGAAAATCTCAGTTGGTATCTTTAAAAAGTTGAGTTGCGATAATAATCTGGTTGCAAGATGGAGGAATATTCTGTATGGTTTGGATGATGTATAAAAACTCACACAGGACGAGCTCTTCCTCCAGCAGCCATTATACTTGTTTCAAAGAGCCATAATGTACACCTGGAGGTGACAGGGGCAGGAAGAGCGAGTGAAATTGGCCAAATCTTTGAGCAAATAGCGTGGCCGCAGAGGGCAGCTGTTAGGAGTCCAGTGAGGCCACTTACAAAGGCCAGCTGTCATACAGAGGTGTGCTGAGAAGAGAGAGAAAATCAATGGCCATAATTGCTCAATAACAGCCCAACCATGGAAGTGTGGGGAGAGGGCGTGCGGGTCAAAGCAGACACAGTGACATGCATTTGCTCACGGTGTGCAGTTTGCATTTTTTTTTTTTTCTCCTACATCACAAGTCGACTACAACCCAACCAGCTTTGGCAACTAAACTGAAAACCAGCTGAATAGATGTGCCTTCGTTTTGCATTAAGTTAAAAGTTACTTTTACTTTGTTGCCACAGCTTGCGTTAATTTTTCACAGCCGTCTGTGCCACCAGTCACCCTGATTTACTTAGGAGCCAGAAGAACTGGTATCCTAGCAACAGAAGCAGATATCCCTACTTTGTTTGTTCTGTCACACAATGTGTATGTGACTATGTGTGTGTGTGTGTGTGTGCGCGTGTCTGTGTGTGTGTAAGCTCCTCTATAGAAACTTGCAGTTGAAATGCAAACCGACACCTCACTACTGCCTGTAATGGCTCTGGATTTATCGGCATCTGTGTGAAAGCTGTTTACATAGTGCCTGCCACTGTTACCAATCGCCATGATAATGCTGTCAGACAAGGCTTAGTGAGCCCATTCCTCTGTCTCACCTCACTTGGTAATGTTTACACACTAACTTTAAAGTGGGGCCCCACAGTACTGCATGCCAAGTCTGATCCAATCCCACAACAAACCTGCCCTCAGTGAGGTCACTAGTGGAAGGATGCCGGCTGACCCTTGATAGAAAATATTCAACATTCCCAGTGCGGATGATATAAATCCATTCAGAAAGAATTTCAAAATCTAATTTCGAACAATCTGGATCTAATAAAGTGTAAAAGAAGGGATGGAAGACGTCCAGCAGGCCCTGCGAGGGATGCCGTGTGCTTTTCATTGGACTTAATGGAATTACTTAACTTAATCAACCCCTTGGAACCTCTTAAGATTTCAAAGAACTGTCATGTTTTACATAAGCTTGCTTTAGTCATGATTTATACTGTTAATAGAAGAGTTTATAAATAGCTACAGCTTTGGTACTTTTTGCACAAGATTTTGAAGATGTATAAAAGGAACCTCATAAGATGTTCACCTATAAGATACCTTATTGTTCCTGTCACAAATGTTTGTATAAGAGATATAAAATGTAACCTAGAAAGGTTATTAAGTAATATGCAAGATTCAGGCAACTGTAAACAACAAAGCATCTGTAGCGAGTGTTTGTGGACTAATTAAAATCACACACCGTTAAGACCGGTGTACAAGTCGCAGTCTATTTTGGGGGGTGTCATGCTGGGAAAAACACTTTTCTATTAAAGGTTTATTTGAATGCACCAGTAGTTCTTCATTCAAAAACACATATGTTTATACTCCAAAACTTTTCATTTTACTTTTATTTGAAACGCAATAAAATACACATACCAGTCCAGTTCAGTTAAGCAAATCATTATCGAACCATTAACCCAGCACACTGTTTCAGGTGTAATATATGAACTCTGACTGGGTTCCGGTTAGGCTATAAGTTTGAATTAAACCTTCTAAAAGAAAACAGTAACTTTACATATCTGATACAGTGTGTAGCTGTATGCTTACTCAAGTCCCAAAAACTCAAATATTTCGAACAGCCTTTTACATACCTATGATCATATCCGGATCCAACTTCTCTCTGCATTTTACTGGTGTATAGGACACACTAGTGTATAAGACACACCCCACTTTTAAATGTATTCCGGTTTTTACAGTAAATTAATTTAGCTAGTAGTCGTGGATTTTCTTAACCACAGAAACAGTTCATGGGAAAACTGTAGCAAGTGCGACGACAGGAAACCAAAGTCAAGCATCCACTGGACTCCCCTTAACAAAAGATGGGACAGCATCTGTTGTTTTGTTTAACGCCCTCTTCCAGTCAAAAATGTGTTGTTTTTTTGAGTTTGAGGCACATTCATCTGCTGAAAGAGATACAAATAGTTTGATACCAATTGTCGTCCAGTAATCGATATCCAGTGAACATCTGCTGGAAACTGACTTCTCTGTTAAGACATTTTCTAAATGAAACATACATATATTCATAGATTCTGCATTTTTTATGCGGTAGATGGAGAAGAACATTTTTTTTTTTAGATAAACATGTCAGACACAATTTATTATTCCAAGCAGAGGGTTTTTATTTGTCCTAAAACAGGAGTCTGGAGGGGATCTTTAAATGCATATAACAACCTCTGTTAGTGTTTATGTGGGAATTGTGTATCTTGTCTGTCAGGAACAAAGGCAGTGATGCTTTTAAAGAGTCACAAATCATGATAGAGAGGGGTTTGTTTGGTAGGACATGTCAAAAAATGTCACAGGAGATTGCTGTTTGCTTCCCGATAGCCAGCATCAGTTCCTTTTAACCATGATAACTCAAAATGTTGTTTCTGTGCCTAAACCTAACCAAACCTTAACCGTAGCACTGTGAGATCAAAAAGAGCTTTTATGTTCGGTGACGGTTTTGTAGACACTGACAAATGATGTTGTCCTGCTGATGATGGCAGCAGATCTGGAGTGCAATTACGAGCAGCATACTGATTTGTGGCAGAGGTGTAACTATAGAAACCTGCTGTATGTAAAGAGCAACGATGGGTCCCCAAATCTAGACGGACAGCTGTGTGGTGATGATTGTAACCTCAGATTTATCCGCAGTGATCGGTGACTCTTGGTGAGAAAGCAGCAACAACACACGACACACTCAGACACGTAGATGAAAGTTCTCCGGTTCTCAAACTGAGCCGCGTTCCTCTTTTTAAAGATGATTTTTCAGATAAAGATGTTAGCACAGCTGGAAAACAGCCAGCAGGCATCTCTATTCACACACGGACCAATCATCCGTTTCTATCTTCAGCGTCACCCTACTCCAACTCCCCTGTTCCCAACACTAAGTTTGTCCTTATAATTGAAACAGTGTGAAGAAATGTGATTTCTGATAAGGGTAATCTTCACAGTGATTAAACCCCTATAATCTCACAGATAGAGGGGATCACATGTTTGATGCCTGAGATAATAGGCTGGTTACAGAAGCCCATGTTTTTGTTTCCCTGTGGCACTTGCGCACATATATATATATATACACACACACACACACACACACACACACACACATACACGTACAAACATTTTCATGGTTAGCTCACTTAAAATGTAGCGGGGTATACCTGCTAGGATTGCTAACATCTGTTCTTGTTAAATTGCAAAGAAGTTTTATTGATCTGGTGCTGGGGCCACATTCCTCTGCAATTTACTGCTGTGAGAGGAAAAAACAGAGGGTGTGGGCTTTTAAAGAGGATCACTAGTTCAGGTAGTTAATGCCTGTGGTCTTTTTTTTTTTTCTCTCCCCCCCCCCCCCCCTTAAATCTACCAGGGAGGGGTATGCGAAGGGAATTCAAATGAAAACGGACTCCTCTGCCTCTTCTATAGTCCAGTCAACAAGGTCTGGGAGCTTTGTGTGATTTAAGGAGGATTGTGCAAGGGCCAAATTGGCTGCAGATGGGTAGGGGAGTCTGCAGCTTCATAACCTCACAGCTTATATGTACGGATTATCTGAGGTAAGAGCGCCATAAATTACACATAGGAGCTTTCTTTTACTCTGACCTGGCAACCCTGACCTGGCTGGTGTAATGGGATAGCTTGGGGAGCTGGTGGCTTCAATTAAGGAATGTTGGCCTGGTGATATCATCTCCTACCACAGGGCTCATACCTGACTCCTAAACAGAGCCAATGCATATGAAATAGCTGCTTCATTTGAGTATGGCGTGATGAGGATTGGCTTCTCATTCCTGTATTGATTTTGTGGTCCTAACATCCTTTCAGGAAATAAGAATGAGGTAAAAAAAAAAAGTGCCTACTACTCTTCATATATGTTTACATTATTTGCATAAATAACTTGCATAGTGCTTTAAAATCGATCACAAATGTTAAAGGCTGTCGCTGAAATTCTCCTTTTTTTTCTTCAAGGAAATGTAATCTAAATTGGTATTGCAGTTATTGTGCTTTTTCCCCCACTGTTTTTGTATGTAAAAACTGTCCCCGGTCGAAGTGGTTGAATGACATTTGAGGGTTGCTAGGAGACGCGCTCTCATCTTCTGTGGTGTACTCCTGACTGGAGCACATCTTACTCCTGTACAGCTTTAAAAAAGTTTATACAAGATGTTTTTCCTCTTCTTAAGCCCATACAGTTTTCAACTGTCTGCTCCTTTCATTACGTTTAACATTTTGGACGACACACCGAGTGTATTCCACTTGTAGAGGTTAGCAAGCTAGGCTAATGATACCTCATTTTGACAGCTAAAACTTGATTCCCTCTTAGCTGTTGCTTTTCTTTCAATGTTTGGGCAGTTGTCATTAGCTGTCTGTCTTTCATGGGTACAGAAGGGATGACAAATGACAAGACACAGCATGGATAGCATTGTACCTTCAGCACTTCCAATTATGACATTGAGTATCACAGGAAGTGCTCAAATCACAGATGGGGCAAAGACTCATAACTACGGTCCACTAGCTGTCCAATCTGTGTACGCTGAAAAAAAATCACTGGCTCAGTAAACGTAAACACAGTGAGCCACACAGCACTATTCCAGCCAGTCAGCAGCAGGGGGTGTTCGTGTTTGTTCACAGGACAGGGGGGAAGTCATCAGAGCAGCTGTCTGTGAGGACATGACAACATGACAGCCTCCCATCCTTAGCACCCATGGAATGGTGAGGGAGGGCTGGCCAACTGGAGAGACTGGAGAAACTGGCTAATTCACATAGCAAGTGTGGATACACTTCCATTTTATCAAATTTATAAATCCACACCGAATCCGATCCCCAACTTTTTTTACACTTCGAGTCGCTTTCTGTACCGTTAAGTGAAGTTTATTACGAGCAGGCCAGGCAGCTGTTTAAATGACACAAATACCCTGCTGTATATGTTTAAATGTATTCTTAATTTATTAACTGTATCAGTGATGCAATTAATATGATTTCTTACCGACATGTAAACTATTTTGTTTTAGTAAATTTTCCGCTGATGGCTGCTTCGTTGGACAGAGACACTGAATGAATTTGAGGGGTGGAGCTTCTGAAGGAAGACGAAGAGGGGGGTGTATCGTACTTCAAATATCAACAGTCCTTCTCCAGAATAACAAACTCTACCTTTAACTACCTGTGTGCCGGTTGGTGTCAGGGTGATATTTCTATACACCTAGCGCTAACATTGTTAGTCAGAAGCAAAAAATCAATCTCCCTTAATTGAACTTGAATTTCAACTTTTGGTTTACAATCTTGACCAAGTTGATTCAAAAATGATTTTTTAATATTAATTCATTAATTAATTAATATCAGTTCTATTCTTTAACAAAATAACACACAAAAAATAATCAAAACAAAAAGCTAAGACAAAACATTAATGGTTCATTGTTTTTTAGTCCCACCCAAGATAAGAACTGTGGGGCAACATGGGCTTTATATTAATGAATACATAATCTTATCAAGCGGTGTCAGAGACATGCCAGGCAGTTCATGTCCCTAGTGTGAACTGGACTCTAGTAATAAATCATTGCACCCTTCCACCTACTTGGGGTTCAAGCATGCCAGGAAACAGTTGCTTCCTGAAATTCTCTTCAATCTAATGCAGCGAGAACAAACTTTCACCCACTGCCAACAGCTACACTTCAGAGCACAGCAGTTTTATTGCAAGAATTTAGTCAAAAAGAAAATATTTATAGGAAAGTGTTGAAAGGTTACTGTGAGAGGTTGACACACAGGCAAGAGGAAAATGAGAGTACATTTCAAAGCTCAGATCAAACCTTTCGTCAGTTATTGCAGTTTTTGTGGCAGTGTTTGTTTTATTGAATTTTCTCAGGGTTGATTTGGAACAACTTTGTTTACTCCATCAGATTACATTTTTTCCAAGTAACATTAATTGATATCTCTGCTGAAGAGGATGTGATAAATTAGCTCAGATTCCTTACCTATTGACTGAATGTATGCAAACACAATTCAAATGGAGGAATAAAAAAGTTCAACAAGACACAATCTGAAACAAGACACAATCTAAACAGAAAAGAAAATACAGCACAATATCAAATGTAAGTGCTTCCTGTAAGATCAAGGCGACAGGTTAAAGTTGTATCATTTACAGAAATTGCTACCACCGCTGAGACGTGATAGCTCAGAGCAAACACAGCAGATCAAACACTCATGGTCAGATGTGAGGTTTTAATGCAGCAGAATAACAACTCAAAGCATCATCTCCTCTTCACTGAGGTCTCCTTTCACCTTCCTTTCACCTTTATGAAAGGAAACTCATCGTCACATTGTGTTTACACTTCTATTTCTGTTCTGCCAGTTTCTGTTTCGGGGTGAAAGCATCATTTGTTTAATTTTGCCCTAACCAATTAAAGTGAGATAGTCAGTGTCATACGTGAAATTAATCCCATTCTTTTTATGAGAATTAGAGAAATATGCCAGGTGTTGTTTTCTTGACACAACCTGTGAAGCTATGTCAATTACATTTTTGGCCATTTTTCTGTCTCCATTTTTGTTCTGGTATCCAGCTTTTATAATCCATCCATGATCAGAACAGACAATCAGCATCTCTGAAAGTATTGCAGATGTGAGCCAGAACCAGGCTAGACCTCCAGAGATGTGTAGCTACTACATGTGCCCACTAATAAACAGGACTGCAGCTTGATAAGTTTGTAGAGTTGTAAAGTTCCCTGTGCGAGTGTTACAAACCACTGTGCTGTGTTTTTCTTATCAGCCTTTAAATCAATGATTTTTTTACTCCAACCAGACCTGATGGATTATATTTCATTGTCTCACCAGCACAGCCCCTATTTTTTTTACACAGGCCTAACAATGCATCGGTGTCCAGACAGCCTGAGACCTAAGTGGGTTCTTCCTCTTGTGTCTGAGATGTGAAAGAGTCAGACACACATGCTCACAAACAGCTAGGGACTTGAATAATGTTGCTGCTCTACACTCAAGGTAAACATCATATCCTGGATAAGATTGACTTCAGGATTTGAGTGAACCCCAAGATACTCATATGCTTTTAAAAATACTTGAGAGGAAATAGAGTAATCACCATGCAGGATGTCTGTCTGTTTCTGTGAGGCACATAGCTGAGACATTATGATTCAAGGCCTCCTACTGTAACATGCATTCATGGTGTTTGTGGTTGTGACATTTCACTGCTAGGGCTACAGCCTACGACAGTACTTACGATAGTATATGATGTCTCATTAATGACAGATGAAGGTGTCATGTAACTAACAGTTTGGTTATGTCACATTCCTTTCCCTGGAGAATTACCACTGTGAGGCCCAGTGTTTGTGATTACCACACTGCAGTGGTATGTGCTGATTATACCCTTATAACCTCTACTTGTTCAGCCTGTAAATGAAAAGAAAACAAAGCTGTAAAGATTTGTCACCATACAGATTGATGGCAGTAATAATGATGTTGTTGTTTCACTGATGTATTAAAGAAGCTTAAAGCTGGGAGAGCGGGACTTGTGTCTTTCCCTACTGGCAGTGAGAGTAATTACAAAAACACCGTTCACACGTGTTAGGGTCAGAGGCATAGAAATCCCATGAAATGACTCATTTCACTATCAGAATTTAATCCTTTCAGTTAGATAAACATTTAGAAAGTTTAGAAGAGCTGCATGACTAAATTATTTTATCCCCATTCAGGTTAGCAGGGAACTAACCAGAAGTTAGCCGGCTTGGTCAGCAGAAGTCCCTGTATGCATTCATCCAACTAGCATGGGAATGCCAAACCTGACCCCAAATCTGAATTTCAGGGAGATTGACCTGGTGGTGAAAGGCTTAGTCAGCATTGTGTGAACCGGTGTGGCATTTATGTAATGAACGTACATTTATATGTAACTGTTCCACACTGTAGGTTTAAACCACAGTTGAGCTTAATGTCTGGCTAAAGAAAGTGAAGTGAGTACACAAATCAAGATCAAAAGTTTTGTTTAGCACAACCCACATTAAACTTTATAAGTGGTGATTTCAGATTTGAACAGTTTAAACAAGCAGCTGCCAAAATAAACTGTGGTAATTGTGTTTATTTAAACAAAAGTACTCGTGGACTGTGACACTGCATGCAATTTTGTCTCAGTTAAAGTGATTGAGCTTTACAAATAAAAGGTAATTCTTGTTGGGTGATCATTTAAATCTATGGAAACCAAACACGCTCTACAAAACTAAATGACACGCTGGCCAATTGCAATCAATGTCGAAAAAGTAATCAGCGCTTGATTAGATGTAATGCTCCCCATATTGATCCCCGTCTGCTGCATAAAGTGCTCTGAATGGGAAGTGTTCGATTACCTGGTAAGGTTAAACACAGGCTGTTACCACACAGTGAATTGCCTCGGACAACAGGAATGACAGACAGGATAGAGATAACTGCTTGTGATCCTTGGCTGAATCAACGTTTACCTACTTCTGCCAATACCTCGCTGATATGTCTCTTGGAAGCACTGTCAGGTTTCCTTTCTTATTTTATTTTCCGTGTCAAAATTGATTAGTTTTTCCTTCAAGTGCCCCACAGTCTTTGGCATTGAAATCTCTCTCTCCCTCTCTATGATTTGACAAGACTCTGTAGTCTGGCCAAGAAATAATAAATATTGCTGTTATATTGTAATGATTTGTGTGATTTACAGACAATATTTTTGAAGCAGCTCAGGGATATATATTTTTTTAATCATTTGTGTTTTTTGGAAACTTGTTGTCATGCTGGCAGGTGGGAGAACAATTTCCAGTTCACCATGACAGCTTCAGGCTAACAGCTTTTCACATTAAGATGTTCATCACACTATTGGTCCCTTGGTTCAAAGCACGTTTCTTCCACTTTCTTAAAATTAACAAGTTGCCTATTTCAGACTTAAAATCATTTCAGATCATTTCACTTTTTTTCAAAATGACACTGGCAGCATAGATGAACATGCTGTGCCTTATTATTTTATATGACTTTTTTGAACTAGGTGAAACTACTAAGCTATGGCGGCTTTAGCTATGTTTCATATTTAATTACATTTAGAACCAGTTAAAAACTCAGCGTTCATTATGCTTCTTCAGGTCCGGCTCCAATCCAGTAAAGTACCGGTGGTCGTGGTTGTTCCTTCACCTCACTGAAAATGCCAAAACTAAGAGTGAGCCTGTCAGCTGGGAGAAGGCTGAACTGATCTTCTCTCATTTTGGCTATAGACGGATTCAAGTTGTAGGTGGAAGTAGACAAGCTTTAGTCATGACCCCGCTAGCTGGCTACTAGTTAGATTTCCTGGCAAAGGTTGAACTTTTACAGTACTATTACAATTATTACAATTATTACAATGCGATAATTCATATAGTTTGATGGCTTCAGGACAAGTCTCCATTTTGTCATCAACTGGCTCATTTAAGCTAGTAAGCTAGCAAGCTAGCTACTCCACAGAACACTATCACATCCCATGACTAAAGTAGTAAAGTAGTTATTTTTTCCTCAAATCCTGTTAAGACTGAATAACTTCCACATTGACACAGATTACCTTCATCTGTTGGAAGGAGGAACTGCCTCCCTCCAACCCAAACAAATTTGCTTTCACCATCTGTGTAAATGTGGTCCGTTTATTTTTCTGGCTCGCACACGTCAGGCCACCGCTCCTGATTATGGTCATAAATATCAAACACATTTAAAATTATGATAACAATGAGGCAGCAGCTTGACCTGAAGACAGATGATCAAAATCCTTCAACGCCACACGCTGTACAGTATTATTTTCACTTTAATGTAAACACCAAGTGGCCGAGACCAGAGCACTGTTGGACCAACTTAGTTCAATCTTTCATCAAACCAAGATCATATTTCTAATCAGTGCAACAAGCATAATGTGTCCCTGCCTTTAGGGAAATTGCTTCATCAAAGGTCAACATTATATCAAGGTAGAGACATATTCCAATGAATATGACCAGCCAGAAAAATGAAAATAAAATAACAACCTTACTGAACACAGTGACCTGCTATATCAACATACATACAGTTCAACAGCACTTTGTAACAGAAGTACATGTTTAAATAAGTAATATAAAGGGATAAAATGACACCACATAAATGTTCCTTCAGCTTAAAGTGAACGCGCTCAAGTGTATTATGTCTCAGAGTGTATTAAAGTGCATAGACATGATAGATAGCAGGTAAACCTGAGAGCAACTCTACACTTCTAAGCCGATTCTGTAAAAACTCCTGATCTTGCAGTCCTCAGGACCTTGTTCAGACCTCATCAGCCCAGACACACACAGAGCATGACAACTGCTCTTCTTCAAACGGCCCATATGTCCCCTATAAGGTGAGGCCAGTCACCCCGTCTGTGAGATTAGAGCAGGCTGCAGAAATAGAATTGGTCTGGGGAAAAACTCGTTTTTCTCAGTTTAGGGGGATGAGGCCCTGCAGTTTATGGAAAAAAAACCCCAACCCTGTGATGGTGTCTTTGAGGGGTGTCCTAACAGATCGCAGCATCCAGTGGGGTGCCATTTGGTTTGTTCCTATCTTTGCCTTGCACAGGTGGGTGGCTGTGTAGATCTCACTTTTTCTCCCTCTGTTTTCTCCTCTGGGGGAATCTTTAACTGGCTGGGGTTTGATATGGCAGAGCCCCCAGCCCAATAATAACAGCTCAGACAGAGGGGAGTGTGCAAGCCCTCACATAAGCATCCAGGGATTTGGGGAAAAGTTGTCTCGAAGGAGGCTGGAAGTGTGGGGGGTTGGACGCCTGGTGACTGTCGTCTCATAGACAGATGATATATGTGGAATAGAATCAAAAGGGGGGATTTTTGGCCAAGCGGTGCTTTTCACAGTGGTGTGCGGCTGAGTGGCTCAGTTTCTCAGCCGGTCTTTTCAGCCCGTGTTTTTGTCATCATTTTTTATCTCTTCTTCAAACTCTTAGTCTTTGTGTGATCTCTTCCTCAATCCACTCTTTTTCATCTGAATTATTCTTCCTTTATTCTCGTTCCCTTTTCTTTTTTTTCTTTCTGTGAGAGGCAGCAGTGCTTTCAGTTTGGATCCTCCTGCTGAGGGCTTGTCTATGGGCATCAAATAAGCTTCCCTCAATTCTTCTGATGATGGTTCACTCTGAACTGACAACAGTTGCTTTTTTTTCCTCATCCGCCTCCACTGAAGCCAGTAATTACTCTTATTGTCACCCTCACTATTATTATTATTATCATCATCATCATCATCATCATCATCATCATCATCATCGCTATCACCATCATCTTCAATCATCATCCCTATTTTGACCATTCGATCTGTCTTTCTTCCAAATTACTTGACAAATCAGAGCAGCCATTTTCACAGTATCACAGATTGATTCAGTCCTTAACTGAAAATATAGCACAGAGAAATGGAATTCCAGATTTATAAGCACCGCTCCTCAACAAAACAACAAAATAGCGGGTTATGTGCAAATTGCAGTTGTAGCATGTCCAGGCAAACACTCAAACTGCTCCACGTTCAACATATGCTGCACCTGTGGAGCTTGTTTACAGCTTTCAAACCAGCAGCCACGTTGGCAAGAGGAGAAATCATTTGGCACGGGATAAAAATGGCATGTTCCTTTTTGTTTAGTGCTGCACTCTGTGGGCAATGGGCAAGAAATAACAAATTAGCAATCTATTGTTGCCTTGGGTGTTTTCTTACTCATTTATAACACAACTTTATCTGCCATCATTGCCCAGGCTTGAGGAAGGAACTGCAAGACATTAGTTGCTAATTTAAGACTGAGCCTCATCCAAAGCTGAAATGGTGCATAATTGCACAGTGGGGAGTGCTGCCAGAGAGAGGAGCAAAAGGCTGATCTGAGACATTCTTCTATCAGAGCTTTCCAACAGAGATCCATACAGTAATGCTCCTCTGTTCATCAGTGAGTTATAAAATGGAGAGATTTAATCTTTATTTTAGAGATTGCCATTTTTTCCAGTGGCCACTCGCGGTGATGCAGCAAAAAATCCCCCTGCAGCCCAAAAGGTGTTTTCCTCATAGACCACCATTGTATCCACCAGTTTATAACTTATAACTAGGCTTCTTTTTGAATAAATTTACCATTATTAGATATATATATTTTAATATTGGATATCAAGCATGAAGAGAAATATAAGTGGACACCAGGATAAATCTTACAAAAACAACTCTAACTGTGATCTCAGACAAAGAGAATCACTTTCATTGTTTTCACTGTACAAACTGCATATCCACCTGCTTACAGAAGTTATCACAACAATTTGTATATGCGTCTGAACAAGATGAGAAGCATAAGTGCCTTGAGCGTGCTGCCTCTGTGCTGAACGCATCATCTGTTGTTCAAAAAAAGAAATCACAAAACACCCAGCGAGAGGCAGTTTGGGGAAAAAAAAGAAAAAAAAACAAAAGAGCAACCAGGTAACTGCAGAGCAATTCTGTGCTCTCTGCAGAGGTAGCCGTTTCCTCACTTGGAAGATAAAGGGATGATAGATCATTTGATATGGCAGTGTTTTAGATAGATGTGGTTATGTGGCTGCACAAACAGGAGGGAGTCATTTTCTCCACAGTGGGAGGCTGTGGGAGGCTGTGGCTGCAGAGAGACCAACAGTAACCATATGAATAATGCCTGCATGCCCTCGTGTCTTCATTGGCTAACATATTTCTAAGCCGGACCATCGTTTGCGTTTACGTCAGGGCACGTCACAGATGAATGGTGAGGCCTTTAAATCAGACCGTTTATGAATATTGCAGAGGTGTGATGATATGTCTGTTTATCGTGGATGTTGATATAAAACAGCTCCTTTTATGCACAGGAGGGCCACACTGTGTTTTTACGAGCCGCATCGCTCGTCTCTGTGATTAAAGATGTGATAGACTATAAACTTTTACAGCGCAGGAATAATTGCCGGCTGTTTTTAGGAATATGTCTTCCCTCCTAAGGGAACTAAAGAGTAAACTGGACCTGGATAATAATTCAGCTAGATGAAAATTGTTATGACTCAAAGCTTTGTTAGCGACAAAATCCAGATATAAATCATATAGCATGTGAAAACCTGGACTTTATGGCATGCTGTATATTATCAAAGACCACCCATTAAATATATTAATTTCACCATAATTGCTGTTATTGACAAACTGCAGTCATCCATCTAGGCCTGAATTTTAATCCTTCTCATTTGACTGTACACATTTGACTGTACAGTACAGTGCTGTCGAAGAAAAGCATCATTTAATTAATTTAGTCTTGTCAACAGAACCCCAAAGTACCTCCTGGTAAATATTTACCCATGAAGGAAAATATTCCTTGTAAAGTGGTTTTAGATTGTTGCATTGAGTTACATCCTTTCTGATCACTAAGATGATGGAAACTAGTCCTCACAAATTACATTCAATCCTCAAAAATCCCCAGTACTTGTCATTTGGCGACTCTTGTGTGCATGCTCATTATTCAGTTTCATTCAGTGTTTACAAAATGTTCCTCAGTTGGCTCCATGTTTAGTCTCTGTGTGCAATGACAATGAAAAATGTTTTTCACTAGTCAAAACAGTCAAGCACAGAAACAATCAAATTCACTCACAGCTAAATATTTGATCCTTAATCTTTCTGATTCTTTGAAGCTTATAAACACATATTTCCTCTCATCTGTGGAAATATTTAACAGCATAAAAAAAAACGAGCCAAAGAAGAAACGTTGCAGTGTTGTTTTGGTGTAAAGGAAAAAAAAATAATTCTCAAACATGAACTCAAGATGATTCAATACAGAAATATGAACTGTTGATGATTATGTAAACTTTTCCTTGATGTAATGATTACGTGGCTATGATTACGTGGCTATGATTACATAGTAATGATTATGTCTGAATTGACGTGGATACACACATTCACACACCACAAGTCTAACATAAAACACATTTAAACTGTAGGCAACATTACTAATATGTTATTGTAACGCAGTCTCCAATAGTTTCTTCTAACAGTTGCAACATAGACAACTTGATTACGGCACGAGTTCAACAAACTGTGTGAAAACATCAAGTAATAAACATAATGCTGCTTTACCCAGTCGTAAGTCCAGACTGTAAAGCTAGATGCAAAATGTATTTAATGTTGTAAGAAGCATTGACATAACAGAATTTGACAGATAAAGAAAAAAAGATGATGGCCTCAGTTGTCAACTTAAAAATAAGCTATTATGCTTTACAAATAGAGCAATTAAATCTCATTGGAAAAAAAAGGTTAAAAAGTGACATGTTTAACAGGCAGCGGGCTGAGGTCAACAGTATAACCTGTGTGAGACTTTATTTGTGATGCTGATACTAATCTAGATGATTTATATAGACATAAAATAAGCAAACATTTTGATAGGCAAACATAAAGAGCATGACACTTAATTGCTGGAAAATAAACTTGTGGTCTCTGGTGGGCAAACAGTTTTTTTCACTGTCTTCTACTTAACCCTTCTAACCCATTGCTGGTATTTCTGCACTGCAATTATCAGCCGACATATACACTGATAGGATACATCTCCAGTATGCTAATATCAGTTAATATATATCGTGCTGTAGTTGACAGTTTGTTCTTGAGCTTGGAAACATTAGTTAATAAAACGTCAACCTCAGAGTCCACTTGATTGTTCCTGAAGTTGTCCACCGTATCGCACAGCGTTCATCAGTACATGTAATTGGCTCAGCTGTCCTTTCCATGATTCCTTTCACTTGTCAGACTTCTTGTCCATGTTGACTTTTTTTAATGCTTTCTTTTTGCTTCTTACAGATTGTTTGCGTAGTTTTAGGTAGAGTGTCCAGCAGCAGACAACTTTATAGGTCCATGAGGCCACTATGCTGAACTGCAAGGTGAAGACAAATGTAAAACCACAACTCAATTTGAAATCAATTATCACAATGCATTATATTTAAAGCTTTAACTAGGGATGTTGTGATGGAGACTAAATACAATGAAGATGTCACAGTAAAACATGAAGAATATTCATTGACACATGCTCATTTGTCTCTCTGTAGAGAAAGCACAGGTTGCAAACAAGCTGCAGTACTTCTGCAGTGTATCGCCTGGGATGCTACCATCTGTTTGCACATGCAAGCTTATTTCTTTTTTTTTTTTAGAAGACAAACTGCTGCTACAGCCACTTTAAGTTTTAATCAGTGTCTGTATACTTTAAATAACCAAAAGTGAAAAAATACCATTAAACAGAAACTTTTCATTTTACTGAACCTGCATTAAATCCAGCTTAGCCATCAGCTGCATTGTCACTCGCTGCAGGAATGACTCACCAGGTGTGTTTTCTTAAGATTACATTTTGCAGCCCAACAGTGCTTCAGCACACAAAAATATGGATTTAATATGCTTTGATGCTGTGCAGCTGACCTCATTACATACACCTGGGATATCCAGTTTCATTTAAGCTCTATTGTGTTTACAATAGTATTCACAGACCCTTTACTCAACATACATGACCAAACAGTCACTGGTATATGAAACTGTAATAAAAAAATTAAAAAATCAACTAATGTCTTTCCACGTGTCTGCATATGACACAAACAACCTTAAAGTCATTTTGTGGTTACTTCCTGTAAGGTTTTTGTGTTTTGTAGATTCATTACACACATGAACCTTATGCAATATTAACCCAACCAAAGTATGATTTCACAAGCTTTTTATCTTCAGTCTCTTTACATTTTGGGTAAACAAGGATTGTGTTTTAAAGTGGGCTTCATCTGCACAGTATTGGGTGATTCCTCTCTGTCACAATAGCACTGTTGAAATACTGCTAAAACTATAATGTAATTATGTGCACCCCACTTCTTATTGAAGAGGACAATTCTTTAAAAAGTAATTTATCATTCATTAAGTGCTCTTGCATTCATCACTGATTTGGACATTTTGGATCTAAAGTGTGTATTTGGCTTGTCATGTTAACATGTTTTTGAATTTATTGAAACTATAACTCTCACTGTGCTTTTGGATCACATGACAACTTATATATGAAAGTAGTCACTCATAGTGACCAATGCATACGAACCATCATCCATTGCTGCAGTTCCTCCTCTGTGAGTGTCTTTTACTCAAACTCAAAACCTTTCTGGTTTGATCTATTCTCACCACTCATAGCATTGTTTCTAACTCTAGCTGGCTGCTGTTTTCAGTGAAAAAGCTCTTAAAACCCACCATACCAAACACCAGACTGATAGCTAGTGACTAGCTGATGACCATAGTGGTGTATGTAGTAGCTAAGCAGCGGGATATCTCCCTCAGGAGTTGGTAGAGAGCAAGATGGAGCTAAAAGGATGGTGAATTTTGGTCTTGTTTTTGTCATGTAGAGAGAAACAAGCCTCCAAATGAATGCCAATGCTGCTCTTTGTTTTTATGTGAGAAAAGTGACTGCTAAAATGTAATGTAATATCACTGTAAAAGATAGTAATACTGTTTCTCAGTGTTTAGTTTCCGATGCCTCCAACCACATACAGTCTTGACCTGATGGATGGTAATCAGGCAGAAATATATACTAGCACATTTACATGTAAAACAAACCTCATATCATCTCCTGTGTGATCTTTTTATAGCAAACAGGTCGACTAAACAACACACGCTGTAATTACTGAGCTTGGAGCAAACAGGCCAGTGTGGTACATGACTGCTTCTACTTAATGAAAGGCCACAGAAAGAGAGAAGGTGGACATGAAGTGAGGAGAAAAGAAGGGGATTAATTTTTAAAGTACAGGAAACATCCATAATCAGCACTGCTCCACACTCCACTAATGATTTGAAGAAAGATCACACAAACTAGAAAAGATCCTTTTTTTATCAGACATCTCTAGAAAAGACACTTTGTTATCAGATATTTCAAAGATTCATGAGATTCTTCTGGTTGAAGGAGATATTGCAGTGTGATAATTCATCATAATTCAAAGGTCTTTATTTGATCCTTAGGGAAACGCCTGAATGCAACACCGTTTTAAAAGGCGCCTTCATTTTCAAGTCTGTATGCCATTAACTCATTCTCGGGGAAGAAAATAAGACAATTAACGCTGCAGTAGATAGTGTCACTTGGGGCCAGTGCATCCTGCAGTATTGATGAGGTGGACGACAAGCTTTTGATCATTTACAACAGGGGTTTTCAAAGTCTGAACTGAGGACCTCCCTTCAGACAAAGTTGCCCCCTCATCCCCCTCAGTTTACTTGCTAAGTTTCACTTAATTCCTGGATGCCCATTATTATAATATATGATCCCACAGACACTCAACAGTTGAGCCAAGTTGGGTACAGAACGTTGCTTCTTAACATAAACAGCAATAGCATATGGAACAGCTTCATCACTAGCAGGAGGTTCAACCAAATCGCCTAATCTGCAGGTAAGACGAGGTGACACTGTATTAAAATGTCAAAGACGATGCTATTGGCCATCGTTTGAAAAAAAGCAGCGGTGGTTTGGCAGCTGGTGAGCACGTGACACCAGCGTGTTGTGAGGCTCAGCTAACATTAGCTAACGTTAGCTGTGGACTCCTGTGTTGTTATGGGTTGTGCCCAAAATCACTCCCTGATTCACTCATTCACTACTCAGTGGCTTACATATCGATGGTGCAACCGGTGCAGCTGCACCGGGTCCCAGACGCTGTCAGGGACCCATGAATGAAGGTAAAAAAAAGCGGCTGTGGAGCAGCTGTATTGTTTTTGTGAATGAAATAGCTCGGGGTTGACTAGAAAAGGTAGTATCATGTTTAGCAAGCCCAAACAAAAAAGCAGCGTGCAAAAGAGGAAGAAAAGAAAGAAGCAGGATGAGGGTAAAGCTAAAATGACCAAATTAGACACGTTTTTTACTCAAACCCAGGGAAAAGCTAGCATACTGCTGGAGGCTAGTGGTAGCTTACCAGCTAGCTCTGTAATTGAAGCGGCATTGACCCTACCGCTGCATCCCGCTTCTCCGGACTCAGTGGACTGGCTGTACCCTCTATTGAGAACAGAAGAGAGGACTTTGGACCTGAGCAGCATCGTAAATGACTTTGCTGAGCGCAATGCCCGTAAGATGAGCTTCTAATGAGTGAGTACAGCTTCTCTTTGTTATCAAGTGGGATTTAAATCTGTGGCAATGTACTTGTAACCTCAAATGATTGTGTGATACAGGTGCCACATCCATTCATTAATGCAGTGTTTTTGTAAGGCATATAATGAGCTGTGTTTTTCTTGATGGTTATGTGTATAGACATACTGTGCAAGATATCTTTGTTTAGCTTTGTTAGTGTCGGCTATATTCCAATGTTTGATAGTTTGGAGACATCATCAGGATGTGGTAGTTTGAGCCCAGGTCAGGGCAGGCTGTTAGATAAGTGTTGATATGGAGCTTCGGCTGCTGTCCAGGATGATTGTGTGGCCAGTCACCTGTAATGTTAGCCTACATAGTGACAATAGCAGTTCTCTCGTGTGTGTGTGTGTGTGTGTGTGTGTGTGTGTGCGTGCGCTTGTGTTTAGGGCGGGGGTGGGGGCACAAAAAAATATTTTGCACTGGGGCCTATCACCATGATGTTACGCTGCTGTCACTACTCCCTATATAATAAACACTATAATAGTTCACTCAATAGTGAGCAGCAAATCAAGATTTCAGACACTAAGTAATTATTATAATTTTCTGTCGTCACCATCAGCTGTAGAGTTGCACAGCGGTAGTTTTCACAGCTTTAAAACATGGAGCAATATATTGTGGTATTGTTAGCAGAGAGACGTGTTCATGCCATGGACTGCTTTTTTTGTTCCATGGAGGAATATTTGGGGAGATATTTATACACTCAGCATTTGGACACTCAAATAAAATGACCGATGAGCATTGATGGGAAGTATCATCATCTTCGATATTTTATCTTCGCCTCGTCTTATCTGATTACATGTTTTGGTCCAACCTCCTATTACTGGTGAAGCTGCTGTAGACACTGCTGCTGCCTCCAATTGTAACTTTTCTAACTTAGCATTAATAGACAATATACTACACTAAACAAATGTCATAAAGCAAAGTGATGAAACCATTTGTGTTAATGTTAACTAGCTGAACAGAGACAAAACACTTTGAAAACATCAACTTGGGCACTGTGATTAAAATATTTCACTATTTTCTGGCATTTTATTGACTGTTGATGGGTCATAAGAGTTCAGTGATGAAAATACACATACTATAAATAATTTATTGAAAATGTTGCTCACTCAAGTCATATGTTCATTTAATTATTAGTCAATCCCCCCAGGTATATTGGCACATCTTGGAAACAGCCAGGCCACATAAAGACTGGATATCAAATTTTAACCTGACTTCCATTTTAATCTATTAGCCATTTCCGGTCCAGTTATTCATTTTCTTTGGCACGATTTCTCACTTCCTGTGCTCAAATCAGGAGCAAAAATAAACATCACTCTACATTGTTGGCCTCACATCAGCGTCTGTGTGACTACTTCATGTACAAGCTGGCAAAAGTTGTGTGATTGTTCATTGGTAGTGGTGTTTTTTCCCTGCTGGCTGAAATCCACCAGAGGATGTTATAGAAGTGAACACCTATCCTGTGCATAGCTTGGCTTCCTCCGATTTACTGTACTACTGTATACTTTACTACCCCACATCAACGTGATGCTGTACATTTTTAAGCACCTTTCCTCTCTCCACACAAGCCAAACAAAACCTAATACCTCAGTTTGTGTTGAAGTATTTTGCTCTGCTATGTCCCATTTCAACTTGTCATTACTACTGTGACTTTGAAACGTTTCTTTTAAAAAGTCTGTCTAGTTGTTTATGGCATTCAAAACTTTTTATCCATTGAGCTTCTCTAAATGAAAAGAATATCAATAATTACACTCAGGCTGAGCTTTAGAAATCTGCAGCTCCGCCAGAGTGATGGCTTTCCCCTTTGTTTCAGATCTATTTGAGCGATCACATTATATCTCACACAGTGTCCTTTGATGCAGGGTCAAGGTACGGCATAGACGAGCCTCCTGTCTGTCCAAGTAAAGTGGGCTCAGTGTATCAAGCTTTTCACCACAGATGCATCTTGACTAATGGAAACATCTCTGGCACATTATTGTATCTCATATCACCATGGTGGCAGACTGTAAACCATTAAATAACACAGCCTCTTTGTTATTTATACTCTGAACGCTAAGAGCAAAACAAAATGTTCAAGGAGGTGTTTTCAAGGTGCCCTCAATGACCCCAATTCATGTTAAATTCGACAGTAACTTGAAAGCAAGTGGGAGTAAGTTTTGCCACTAATTGATTTATTTTACTTGCAGCTAAAAAAAACAAGTCAATCAGAACACTGTTAGTGCTGTGGGGGAGAAACAGAAAAGGTGATGGAAAAACAAATGGAAAGATATCTCCCTGCATCCCTCAGAAGCCAATATCTGGATAGAGTCCTGCTGATGAGGTTGTGCCAGAGGTCATTCAACACATTTCCTTCACCAAGGCAGTAAAACAGTGACGACCGTAATGTGTTTGCGCGCCCATAAATTTTATCCTGTAAGATTTCAACGTGCTTTTGTCATAATTTGTTATTCATCACAAGTAAGAGCGGGCCGTGATGAATGGCCAGCAGACAATGGAGAGAAAGAACCGTAATGACAGAGCTTTCGATCCAGTGGGGTGTCAATGTTTTTCTTCTCTGTCTAACGGCTTCCCATAGTGTTGTTTCAGCAGTCCCTGTCTTGTCTTATCTACTTCACTAGCTATTGACCAGACAGGAGGTCAAATGGTATTTTCCAATAATTGTCAGTGTTGGTTTCAGCTTGTTTGGAGTGAGTAAAGTTTGCCAGTGTTGATGCATATAAGAAAGTAGAGAATTTAGAGGACATTTCTGATTAAATAATTCTGATAAATTATTGGATGCTGCCTGAATCCAATACCCATTTATTACTCCACCTGCATGAAAAATCAGATTTATGGTGTCCTAATGCAATTTTACTCTGGGTTTTTTTCTCTTCTTTTTTCTTTTTTACATATTGACAAGGGAAGGAGTAACACTTTGATGAATTTGGGTGGTAAAAAGCATATTTCTTAACAGGAATCAATTATTTAGCCTTGATTAAAACATTAGTTGAAGTTAGACTACAGATGAGACTAATGGCACTACTGCAGCTATACTAAAATATATTGAATTCCCAGTTGAGCTTAAGCAAGTCAATAGTCAGAACTTTAATTTATGTTTATTAATTAATCATTTAATTCATTTCTCAAGCAAAAATACCCTCCATTCAATGATTTAGGCTTTTCATATATGAGAAATGTACTGCTTTTGGGGTTTTATATCACTGTAAATTGAATATTTTGGGGTGTTTTAAAATGTTGGTCAAATAAGCAACTTGAAGATGTCAGTTTGGTTTATGGGAGATTTTAAAAGAGCATTTTCCATCATTTTCTGATGTTTTGTTGGCTAAATGATTATTCAATCAATCAAAAAGAATCATAGATCGGTTTATCGATAATGATAATGATGTCAGTTGCAGCCCCCAATCCTGAGTAAAATCTTTCCATCGCTGCTACGGCTCAGTGAATGACTTTGAGAAGCCAGACTGTGTCTGATGTGCAGTGTCACACAGTAAATTTATTATCCATACTCAGTGAACCTCTTAAGAGCGTTTTGCATGAAGAGATTAGTTGATGTATCCTAATATTTAAAACTGGAGATTCATGCCAGAGCTGACTGGTTGTCTCAAAAAATTAATTTATCCTTCATTTGACCCAACGCCCAAAATCTATTTATAAATTATTATCTGTTAATCAGCTAATTGTGTTCTTCCATTGTTTGCAGTCTTGTAGATGCAACATAAACAACGGAAATGTTTCCTGTGAATGATGATGATTGAACTTGTCTGTTAAGAGGGACTGAGGCTTTGATAACTCAGATCCTGTTATGGTCTAATCTTATCTTGAGGGCATGGAAGAATTTGAGTCACCTTTGCCAAAAAAAAATCAGCTCAACCAGCTCTTTCAAGGAAATACATATCACACCTTTTCCCTGAGGAGACATGTGACACATTTTCATATTTAAACATTTAAATGTATCTAAGCCAGTGTTGGTTTTGGATTGATTTTAAGTGTGTTTAATGTTTTCGAAGATGTGTGTGGCATGAGACACAGGGCACTTACTCAATTACTGAAAGCAGCAAACTAAAAGATATTCAAGGACTTCTGCAAGGATTCAATCTTGTGGTGTATTCCCTTCTTTAACATGCCATTTAAAGTTTTTAGTGTAAAACCGCTTCCTCTTACTCCAAGAATGTGCATTTTTGAACACATTTGTCATGCTCAAGGGAGTTTGTGCCTGAATTTGCTTTCAACATGTTTTCAAATCTACATGGCGTGTCAGTAAATGCTGTGTGAATAGTATGATCTCTCTTTAAGTTGCCTGCCAGTTATATTTGACGTTTCATTTGCAGTTCTCACGAAAGCACTGCAGCAAAAATATTGGATGGTGGTAAGTTTTATTTTTATCGTAGGAAAAGTGCAAATGGACTGTGAAGTCTCACTTTACTGTGATCCTCTTGAGGTTTTTCATTTCATATTAAAATTCTGTTCACTCTGGGGTAGGAGTATCAGTTGCTGTGGAGAGTACGGGTGTGTTAGTTTAGTATACGTTGGCATGTCGGTATGCGCTTGTGTTTTTTTTGTGTGTATGATCTTGTGTGTGTTTGTATTCGTACGTGTCTGTCAAAAGTACTTGCAGGCTGGTGAGAGTGAGCTGGGACCTTTCAACGCAGCCCTTATCAGAAACACACACGCACACAACTGGTCCAATGAGACTCTGAAAACTGCGGCTCTCTGGTTACCATCCGTTGCTCTTGTCCCATTCTGTTTCTTAGCACTGCTTTACTGTCATTCGAGCAGCAGTCAGGTTTGTTGCCCAAACTAACCCGGACGATTAGATTTAAAGATTTTCACTTAATAATTGACTAAACAGTGATTCATGCAACAATGGTGTCCTTGACTATAAAATGATCTGGATGGATGAGATTTAAATAACATGAGGCACTAAACTCTTGCACTTAATTCATCTATTCTCATAACAACCAATTCAGTATTACCAGGTGCCTCAGCAGGCAAGATTTAACAGCTCCTCTCTGAAAACAACATCTATATTTTTCATATCTGACATGTCATTACTAAAGAAAAAATAAGCGACTTCCCAAAAATAGCATTAAAATAAACTCTTCTCTCTGTCCTTTGTCATCTTTGTTCCATTTTCAGCTCTCAGTTAGCTGCTTCAGAAAAGTTCACATGATGGTCAAAATGTACACATCAGTCACAGCTCAAATAAGTGTGAATGCTCTTTCCTGGAATGGGAATAAGCTATATCTTTTTCTTTTTCTTTTAATTTCAAAGTGTATTGCTGTTACATTCACAGGCAATACAAATGGATATACAAGCAATGTGACAAAAATATGTTACATTTCCAAAGCCAAGAATAAAAAAAACAGTAAAAAAAAAAGTATCTCTCAGCCTTATTTTCATTTAGATTGGGTCATAGTCATTTTCAGGCTATAGCTATGAAGAACGAGACGTAACACAGCAATATACATGAAGAGAGGAAGCGCTAAAGGTGGGGGGGGTGGGGGGGGGGGGGGGGGGGGGGGGTCTTGTTGCAGTCTGGTGTCATACAGTTGCATAGATGCTACAGTGAGATATTTGGATATCAAAAAGAATACAATAAGAAAAAAAAGAAAAGAATGAATTATCTTAGAGTTTTGACATATTGCATCCATTTTCACTGTGTTGTATGCATATCTTCTAGGTTAAGCAGAACATAAACTTTTCCATCATGTAAATCTCCACTATCATAACCATATCATATCCAATGATTTACGGTAGGTGTAACATTCATCCACCTTTTGGTCAACGCCTTTTCTCCTGCTGCCAGCAATGCACCCATTAAGAGACAAAGCTTTGAAATCTAATGCTATATGTGTATCAAAGATGGTCTGTAGTATCCCCAAAAAACATGATACTGGTTTGCTACTTGACAGCCACAAGTTCTCCAACATTGAGGATTACCATTATCATAGCCTGCCTTAAAATAAGGGAAAAAGGGGAAATCAGATAATTTTTCCATCAAGATTCCTTCCATAATTGAGATTGTGTGCTTTTCCTTTGAGATAAGCAGATATCTTTCCATTCATCTTCTGTTATTGTCAGGTCTACTTCCTTTTACCATCTGTCCTTTTTATATATTCTATCAAGTAAGCTTTCACATTGTGGACACTCAGTGGAGAGACGATCCCTCATTAAGTGTCTGGGCTCAAAATTAGCACCAGCCACCAGTCAAATGCTAATAAAATATGCAAGTGGCTGGTAGATTTGCTCCACTCACCAGCCAAAAAACAACAGCTATCTATTGAATGGCTGGTGATATTTTAACTTTTGCCATTTTGCCAGTATACAAAAAGGGTAATTTTGCACCCTGTTTGGTGTAAAATACAAATCATTCACACACCAATTCATAATTGTAATATCTTCTTTCACATTATATTCTTTTATTACAGCTTTCACACCATCAGAGTAGATTTTACCCATGACATTTCCAGTTGATGGATGTATCTTTGCAGGCTTTTTCTGACAGTACAGCTTGTATGTGATCATCAGATATTCTACATTCAGTGTCTTTCCATTGTGCTTTGTACCATCAAAGTAACGCTCTGATCTCTCCTGAAATGTAGTAATTTCTCAAAGATGGCAAACCTCAGCCTCATCTTTCTTTTGGTAGCTATAAGGTTTTATTTTGTGCTTGAGGTCTTTTTACTCACCATATAAATCTCAGTATCAATGTATCCCTCTCTGTGTATTTGGCTTGAATAATTGTAAATGGGAGGTTTTGCAAAAGATATAAACAGTCTTGTTAAAACATCAATTTTAATTGTTTCAGTTCTTTCATTTAAGAAGGATATGAGATTTCACCTTGCAAGATGTTCTTGGCTTTTACGATACAGACGGTCATCTTGATAGATCTTTAGACAAAAAAATCAATTTCAATGGATATACATTCTTGAGATTTTCAAGATAGGTTTAGGTTGTATAAGAGCTTCAGTTTTATCTATATTCACTTTTTTACCCAATAGCGGACCAAGATATATATTTCAGACTTTTTTTTTATATAGATATAATAGAATATTATATCTGTGTGACATGCTGTTTTATATTCTATTCTTAATACCCTTACGTTTGTCACTCTGTCTAATGTGTTGGGCTAATGGTTCGAGCAATAGTGGAAAAAGAAGTGAAGACCAGACGCAGCCTCATCTGCCTCTTTGTAACGTTTATGGGGTTTGGATAAGAGACCATTAACTTTGATTCTTGCTGTGGGGTTGTCTTTGATAGCGTTTTTAAAGATATTATTGACCGAATCAAAAGCTTTTTCCTTAGGTTGTTGAATATGATCCATAATATGTAAAGGAAATGAGCTCTTTCCATGTGATTACAAATGTAGATTTTACCAGAGAGGTAAAGTACTGTTATAAGAAACCTGCTTATATTAATAATAAACTTAGGCAGTGTCTATTATTGGCAGTAGAGGTGTTTGTAGAGCATCAAGTGGTTGATACACAGTTGTGGCCAATTAACGGAAGTGTTTTATGTTGTATGCATTTTCACAAAAAATGACACATGTCCTTCGCAGAAAAAAAGGTGAATAATGTGTCAAGAAAGTAGTTTAGAGTTCTGAAACTTGGCACAGTACATTTTTTTTCAAAATGACACCTAGTAACAGAGTGAAAGAAGTGATATGGAAATCATGCTAGAAGATGTCAACTAAACAATAATGAATGAAATCCTGCAAATGTTTTAGATCTCAGGCTCTGAATCCTGTCACAAGGACAGCTTTGTGTTGGAAACACTCCATCATTAGACAGGTTGGGGGTTGTTCTCTGAAGATACATTTGTAGCAGATTGGTGATAAGGTTCATGTTTCAGACTGTAATCTTGTCTGTTCCAGTCCTTTTCTTCAGCGCTCTCTAAACATACCTGCTCTGCTGATTAGCTATAGGGAAGCTGAACACTCAGCATGCACTAGACTGATCCAAACCTCAAACTGCTTTTTACTTGATCTCTATCTGCCAGTACTTTGATCCAAGCGTCCTGGGATCATGTAATCTGCTCATTTCAGGCAATAATAGCTGCTGTCAACTTTAAGTCTCTCTCAGTGGGTTATTTTTAAGTTTTTCCCTTAGAAGAACTTTCAGTGGATCATTCTCATGTGATGCAGTGTGTATTAGTTTCACTTAGCACCTTTTTAAAGAATAGAAAATGAAGAATACTATTTAGAGGTTATGTGTAGAGCAACAGAATAACAAATAAATAGAATATATGTTTCAAGTGATTTGCAGTTAAAATGTTATCCTGATGGTTGTTATTTTCAATTTAGTTAATGTTGTACGCTATATTTTTTATGTCAGTTGTTCTTAAGTTTATATATACTTATTTTGTATTGAGTTATATTTTCACCAGAGCCCCTGAAAATGTTAAAAGAAAAATGTCATCAAATGTGGCATTGAACTGAACATTAGGAATGTAACTGTGGTGAGATGACATTAAAGGTTCATCTGTCCTCGTTTTATCCTTGTAACTGAACTTCGGGCACATCTGCATTTATTTTTGGACTCAATCTGTACTTTTCCTCTCATGTCACCATGAGGTCGACATTTGTGGTTTTGAATGAAAAATCTTGACAGCTCTTGAATGTATAGCCATGAAGTTTGGCACACACATTCATGTTGTCATTGGGGCGGCTGTGGCTCAGGAGATGGAGCAGTAGAGCAGTCGGAAGATTGGCTGTTCGATTCTGGGCTCCAGTCCACATGTCGATGGGTCCTTGGGCAGGATACTTAACCCTGAATTGTCCCTGTTGTTCCAGTATGAATGTGTATGAATAGTTTCCTCCTGATGAGCAGGTTGGTACCCTGCCTTGTAGCCCCTGCCATCAGTGTATGAATGGGTGTGAATGGGTGAATGAGATACAGTATGTAATGTAAAAGCGCTTTGAGTGGACATAACGACTAGAAAAGCACTACATAAGTACAGTCCATTTACCATTTACCATTCTCCACAGGATCACATAAACCATAATAGTTGTAATAACTGTGCTGATCTTGTGAAGTGGGATTACCAGTATCAACTGTCAATCATCAGCATACAGTATGAGCAAAATACAGCCTCACAGAGTCACTGGATTGGCTCCAGAATCGTAGTCTTGTTTAAATAGTGAGAGGATGAGTATAGGGCTGCCACTGCTGATTATTGCCATTAATGATGATTCTGTCAAATGTCTTTCCAGCCAATCGATTGGCTGTTTGGTCCTTAAAATGTCAGAAAATGGGAAAACATTTCAACTGTTGTTTCCCAAAGCCTTAGTCTAGTTACGTCCAAGCCAGCAGTCCGTAAACTAAATATACTCAGTTGCATTCTATCAAAAGGCCACTAGGGGACGACCGTTTTGTGTTCAAAAGGACTTCCGTCTCTATACAAGTCAATGGAGAATTCACCAATTTCTCACTTGATTTCTAACCTCAGTAAACGTTTTCAAAATGTGTCTATGGTCTCAATCGCTAGTTTAAAGCCTTCTTCAATGCAGTATGATGTTCATTTGTGAAATTTTGGCCTCCCTGATTTTATATTTGACGATAAAGCAGGCTACGTGGCTACGTCGTGATTGACAGGTTGATTGACCAATGTCCTCGAGATCCAGCCCTCGCAACCAATCGCAACCTCCCCGCTCTGCAGTTGCCTCCGCCCATGGCTCCACCTCATGCCCATATATTCTTTTTTTCCCAGCATGCACCTGAAAATTTCAAGATGGCGTTGCCTAGATTCAAAACTATTGGCTTCCGAGCAGCAGTCCACAGACCAATGGGTGATGTCACGGATGTTACGTCCATTTCTTTTATACAGTCTATGGCTGGGACGTGTTTATTTGTTGCAGTTAATAAAAAAAACAGCTGAAGGGAGCTGTAAATGAGAGGTGATGGCTTACTCTGGAGGTACAGCAGAAATGACTCAAGCAGCATGAACTTCAATCCCTGCTCGACAAAAAGGTCACATTCTTTCACTGACACTAGTTACTTGAGTTCATCTAGTAATCAATTCTTTCTTGTTCAGGTAAAATGACACTGTCAATACGTCACGGCAGTACAGCAAATTTATATTATTGATCTACTCTGAATAATTTAGACTAAGAAGTGGATGGAAGTTTTTTCTGCAAATTATGAATATACAAAATGGATATCATCATCATCATCAACAGTATCACTGTAAATTGGAAACTTTTAATGACTTATCGATAATACTTTGCACTCATGCACACCATTAATTGCTTTGGGCTGAAAAGTAATGATTAGTCTTCAGGTGTATGATCAATACCATATTACATCCATGACATCATTTTAATGAACCAAGAATTTTGTTGCTGTTCCTGCAGAGTTATAGTCCACTGTACCTTTATTGTTTATAAGCTGCCTTTTGTCAGTAACACTGTTTCAGCAACAAGGCTCTAAGAAAAGTATTCAGTACCTTTTTGGAAGCTGGTAAAGAAAAAAAACAAGAAGCTTATATTTCCAAGTAATTGCATTTCTTGGATGCCGTACAGTCACTTCTTTTTTGTGTCATCTTATTTTATGCAATGAGCTTGGCTTCTTAAAATGCAAATAATGTGCTAGCTAAAATATTACATGGAGGAGACATGACAAAGAAACGAGCATCAACCTGATGTGATAATTATAAGGTAGAAAACTGCCTTCAGTTCCTGCTGCCTGAGAACCATTTTCAACTCATAAAAACCTTTTTTATAGAAGCCACACCAACCACAACCAAAAACCCACAACCAGGGCCCTAATCTTAATCAAAATTAAAACTGCAAGCAGTGATGAACGGGCCCTCGCGCCCCCATGCACCGCCCCGTTATGAGGGTTTGAAATTTCATGGCGAGACATCGAAATTCGCCATGTCACCATGGCAACCAGGAATGACGGACGAAAAAGCTTTTGATAACTTTTCATCTCCAATGTCTCAAGATGATTTTGTGTGAATTTGAAGTGGATGGGATGAAATCCCTAGGACTAGTTCGCTCAAGTATGATGCGTGGAAATGACCAAAACACTCACCAAAATTGAGCATTTTTCCCAAGATGGCCGACTTCCTGTTGGACTTAGGGTATGGGTCCAAATGGCGATTTTGTGCGTCTGGAGATGATACATAAACCTACTGAATTTCATTCTTCTATGTCAATCGGGAAGGCTGAGGTGCAATTTTGAAATATTCAAGGGGGCGCTATTGAGCCGTTTAGCCACGCCCATCCCATTGAAGTATATAGGATGTTAAATGACCCCACTCCAGACGTGTGTGTTGAGTTTCGTTACCGTAAAGGCATCCTTTGCCTCTGAAAACTGTAATCGTATTTTCATGGCGTTGAATGCGTTGTCATGGCAACAGTATTTGATGATGGGTCACGAGTTGCAGAATGTAGCATCACCAAGGTCTTATGTCTCAGCTGAGTCAATTTCAGGTGGAAATACTTAAGATTATGGGAGTAATTAATAAACAAATGACGTAAGTGACTTCCTGTTGCCAGTAGGGGGCGCTATGGCTGTCACTAAATATGAGACTGTACATGTGTTCAGACCAGGACGCTGAACAAGCATCTGAAATTTGGTAAAGCTCAGACCATGTGGAGTCAAGTTATGAGAGTTTGAAATTTCATGGCGAAGCATCGAAATTCGCCGCGTCACCACGGCAACCAGGAATGACGTGGGAAAAAGCTTTTGATAACTTTTCATCTCCAATGTCTCAAGATGACTCTGTGTGAATTTGAAGTGGATGGGATGAAATCTCTAGGACTAGTTCGCTCAAATATGATGCCACAATTTGCATTAAAATCAATATTTTGATTCAAAATGGCCGACTTCCTGTTGGAGTGACGTCATGGAACCCATAGACTTTTTTGTGCGTCTTGACATGATGAACATGTGTACCGACTTTCGTTTCTCTATGTCAATCTGTCGCGAGGGGCTCGATGTTCTTGATTTTGCAGGTGGCGCTAGAGAGCCATTTTGCCACGCCCATTTGTGCAGACCATAAAATATCAAAATTTTCGCCGCGTCTGGCTTGCGTGCAAACTTTGGTGACTTTTCGAGCACGTTCAGGGGGTCAAAAAGGGCGTTGTTGTGGGAGAAGAAAAATAATAATAATCTTGACAGATACAATAGGGCTTCGCGCTGGTCAGCGCTCGGGCCCTAATAAGTTGAGTTTGACACAAAAAACAACGGTGTGTCTAATTTGTGGTCTTGTCAGCTCTAAGTATTTTTTCATTCACTTGCACTCCTTTCACTGTGAATTATAACATGTAAAATAGGTCATTCATCAGCTGTCACAAAAAAAACCAGGTTTGTAATTTATGACACAGGCACATGAAGTTTAACGCAGTGACACGTTAATGGTGTTAAATTACACTGTGTTGCTGCTGGGGTCTGAATGATTCTGCAGACCCAGCTGGACTTGAACAGATGTGCACAGGATGCTGGGACTCTGGACACTGATTTTCACTCGGTCTGAGGCAATTCTTTGTTTAAATGCATTTGGGCTTGTCTGTTAAGAGCTCTGTTTACACTGCGTGACCTCATAACAAAACAATACTCAAAAAGAAAATCCCTCAGTTGTGGCTGTTTACCTGAAAACACAAATTTATGAAGGATTCAGAATAACAAATACCAGAAAACAAAACAAATGCAGCGCTAATCCACCTGAAGCACACAATACCTAAGGCTGATTTCAAACACCTGGTGAATTATTCCTAGTGATCTTAAAACACTTTTACATGGTTAAATGACTTTTTATGGACTTTCACTCCTGCTCAACCTCAACAATACATCCTGAATGTTATATGAGCCAAAAACTGTATACTTTGGATTTGATTGCTTCAATGTGTCTACTTCAGAGTTACTCCAAAAAATGAAAAGTCCAGAGGACGGATAATTTTCATCTTGTATCCTGGGATTATTGTATATGTAGTATGACTATTCTGAAGGGATTACAAGCATGAGAAATTGGTTTTAGCTCCGGGAAGAGAATTAGTGGTGACTTCAATGTCAAAGAGGGATTTGGCAACAGTAAAGAGTGAAAGAAGTTTCAAATAATTTATGAAACATCCTCCAGTATTTATGAATGCATGCAGCTGTGGACACGTGGATTGGAATTTTATTTACCTTCATGTCAAAGCAGTTAATTACTATATAAATACATATTACCCTGAAGGGGGGTTAAATAGCTCATACTACATGTTTAATGACAAAACAACTGCAGCTTTGATGCCTCTTGAGTACAGTACATTTGATTTTTTTTGCCCCTAAAACATGTTACTAATCCTCAGGCGCCAATTTCTCTCACAGCTGCTGTCTATCATTTGCCACAACACATTAACGGCTCTGACTTCTTCACAAGGCATCAAAGAAGATAGCCTGCTCCGAACAGACACGGGGTCATGTCGTGTTACGCTGCAGACGGTGAAGACTTCATTTCGAGTTAAAATTTCAGCCCTCATGTTCTCAAACTTCCTTTATGAAGAGGTTAGTAGAACGAAGGTCAAACTGAGATCATTAAACCTTTTAATCTACTATGTTCTTCATTTCCATTGTGTATTTACCTTCGCTTTTAGTTCATAAGAAGACTCAGTGCTTTGACATACTGCTATTTGGTCTGCTTATCTGTTTTATTTCTCACACATTTTTTGTACAGGTGATACTTGTAACAGATGTAGTGTGAGTGGTTTAGGATGGTGGGGGAGCCCATATGTTTATGTCTTTGTTGATGTTTTTTAGATTGTTGAATCATTATTATGATGTATTTATTTGTTTGTATTTTGTTTACATTTATGTTTGGCACGAGATGGTGCATTTCAAGCGGTTTATCCTCTTAATACATTTTGAAATTAAAAAAAAACTACTTCACCAAAAACAAAAGTGTGTTGGAAAACAATAGATTTCTTCATCCTCTTCCGCTGCAGGAGACTAAACAAGTTAAAGCTCATTCTAATATAGTGCTCACATCTACATCAACTGCCAAAAGCCACTCAAATTGTGCTGTACTCCAAGGAAGAGGGGTAATCATTGGCCCCATCAGTCGAGCAGCAAAACAGAGACACCTCACCTTATCACCAACAGTGGTGCCAGTTTATAGAAATGTGTCTGGTTCGAAACACCGATTGCACAGACTCTGTCAGCAAACAGCTTAGCAGATCGATACGGCTCCAGCATTAGAGCAGGTGGAGTGGGTCAAATTGCTCTAGGCATAGCCTGTGTACACTCTAGTAATCTGCTGATTCAGCATACCACTTAACACTATATGGTGGGTCAACTGGATGCGTCTGTCATCATTACAGCAGGGGTTTGGTGGTATGAAGATATATTTTATGATATTCATCCATAAAACTTTATTGTTTAACTATCTTGCATCTAATCTCACATTTAAATCATGTAATTACACGATCCAGAACTGCTTTCAGGTACTCTGCACCTTCTTAGTTGAAATGAAATGAAGCTTCCCTCAAACTAGATCATTTCATTCTCCATTGGAGATTTTAAACCTTTATTAGCTGATGTTTTTTTTATTGCTCTTTTAACTGTTCAATCGTTTTTATTATTTGTTGTTTGTGGTTGTCTGATTAATTTTTCTTGTTCTCAAATTTCTGTTGGCAAAGAAATCTCAATGTTAATGCGACTACCTGATTACCTTGACAACTATAAATGAGGATTCCTCCTCAATGTGCTTTTGAGGTAAAATCAAAAAGGTTAAAGTTGGTTGAACAGTATTAAGCCATTGTAGACAATGCTGAAAATGTGTAAATAGTGTTAGTTATATCATGCTGTATATATGATTTTTACATCATTGAATCAAGAACTAGTTCCTGTTTAGAACCATTTCCAAATTGTCCGAGCCATGGGAATTATATGGCTCCGAGCTTATCAATTCCTCTAATCAATGCTCAGGAACAGAAAAGGCGAAACTCATCCATGAGGGCAGTGCAGCCTCAGGACTGTCTACAGTGTGCACACAATGACGTTATCTTCAGCTATCTTGTAGTAGTCAAAATGACAGCATTTTAATTTAATGATTAAATAATTGTCTTGATGAGGGTGAAGTTTACTGTGAATTATCTACGCGGTTAGCAGGCAAACGTTTGCAGCAGAGCGGTGAGCCAACAGTAGCAGCGAGTGTAACCAAACGAAGCCGGCTGACCAACACATCCTGTGGCATTAAACAATTTTGAGAATAACTCAGTGCTTAGTCTGTCTCACCTCAACGACCCTGCAGCTGTTCAGTGTGTTGGACAGTGATGTCTGTCTCAGAGTTAACAGTGTAGCAGAGAGGCTGCTCTCCACTGCTGGAGATATAACATAACAACCAAGACTCTGCCTCCCCTTCATTTTGTTATTCTCATAGAGGCAGGAGACTGTAAGATGCTTTCAAATGAATGAATGAATGTATTTAACCTTTGGCTGCATACCATTTATCTTACCTACCAGTTATGTTTCATATATTCATCAACATGTAAGGTCATTGATGAAGCAATGGAGACAAAAAAAAAATACTCGCATTGTCACTGAAAACCTGTGTAGGCCAGTTTTTTTTCCACACAAAGAATCGGATCACTCAAAGGAATTTATTATCGACTGTTAAGCAGAATAGATAATGTAATATATTCTTACCTATTCAAATCCCTATAATTGTGATGAAGTACAATGATTTGACAGGTATTTGATTTGCTGGATTAGCCAAAACTCAGATATTCATGTTGGTTTATTTTATTTGAAAGAAAATGTACTATCACAATGTCTAACATTAGGGCACTATAAATAATCAATCACATTCAATCGTAACTGATTTAAAAACGTCACTATAAATGTCCACTTTAAAACAGGAGAGCTTACAGTAACACTGGGGACTTTAATTATTTATTGATACAGCCGATAATTTCACAAAATTTAAATGGGAGATTTTAATGACTGCTTGTAGGATTTGATTCAGAGTGTACCAAAATTCAATGCAGGTCTCTCACTGTGAGAATGAATGCAGTAATAAAACAGGAAATGTAGTTTTATACGGATGGTTTTAGCTCCTTAATGATTCTTGTTATGCACAGTGGTTTCTTCAATGGTTCCTGTCAGTCTGTTCCTTTGTCCTGGTTAGTTTTTTATTCCACCTTTCAACCTAAAGCTCAGTAACATAATTGTTTTTTGAAATCTTGGCAGAGAAAAAGCAGCATAGTCCATGACACATTTACTGTTTCATGTCAAATGTAACCTGCTCACACACACACACACACACACAGTGTCAACATCCTGTTGGCAGCCTTTTGACCCCTGCTGGACAGTAGCAGGAGAGACAAAAAGAGGTTTTGTTCATCAGGGATTAGCAGAGTATCACTGTGAAAAGTTGTGAAAGACTGTTTGAATGTTTGGAGCGTAAAGATTGTAAAGCCTGATGTTGCTGGCACACATGCTCAGCAGATCCTTCCTGCCAAAATCATTAAAAAAAAAAATCTATCTTGGTTATTTTCCAATAATTCCTAGGAAGTCTGTGTTTTTTTGTTGTTTTTTTGGTTTGTTAGTTATTTGACCCAGTCAGGCAGGTCAAATGTGTGGACCAGGTCCCCAATGAGTGCTGACAGACTTAAGTGCTTTTAATTATTTAGAGGCGGAGTGAGAGATACGCAGCAGCGCCATAGCTTGAACAAGGTGGATCAGAATCCTTTTGTGGACATGATGCACGTAAAAGATGCTCCCCTCCTCATGTTACAGCCTGATGGTTTTACACAAATCCAATCTGACAGGGATCTCCGGGGTTTTGCATGAAGGGGTATCTGCGGTTTATTGCCTCGGGTTTACCAAGTCCAGATCATCCAGTGCTCGTTATGTCTGAAACATTATGTACTTTCCAAATTCCAAACAGTATGTAAAAAAGTCTATAATGTCCAAATAAATTGAGTTTGTAAGGAAAATGGCATTATATTTGAATTTATCTGCATTCAACAACAAACACAGATGCCATGTACAAACTCAAACTGCAATGACAAGCTGTTTAATCAATTAGTTGATTGATCCAAAGTGGATCTGCAGCTATTTTGATAATCAATTAATCATTTTAGTCACTTTAAAAAAAACAAATATACCAAAAATGTGTAGGTTTCAGCTTTCAAATGTGATTATTTGATACTTTTCTTTGTCATTCAAAAGCAGTAAACTGAATATTTTTAGATTTCTGTTGATCAGACAAAACAAGAAATTTGAATTTGAAAATTTGAAGATTTGAAAACATCACATTTGACTTACAGACAAAACAATTAAACAATTGGGAAAATAATTTGTAGAATGACTGTTTTAATGTATTCATTTTAGTCGTATTCCAAACTAAATATGCTGTGTTAAACTTCCTGGAGATACAATCATGCTGAGCGAATCTAGTATCCTGTATCCTTAATGAAGTGTTGGGTGAACCAAATGCAGAGCAGATATATGATGTCAAACAGTGTTAAAAATGTAACTTTGAAGCTTCCTATAGGGATGTTTAAGTGGATTATTGGAAAGTGAGTTTTGAAGTGCGGCACATGAAGCCTAACCCTTTAATACAGAAAGTGATATATGCTTCCTCTTTCTATGACAGATGACACTAATGCAGCGTGTTTGTTGGCGTCTGTTCTGGAGCGCAGCCACTCACCCTCTGAGTCTTTACAGCAGCAGCTGATGCAGATTCACAGCTGTGTGCCTGTCACACCTGGGTTTTACATCCTTGCTGTGTGCATCAGTAACAAATGGGAAAGCAGCTTGTGTGTGACATCAGCTCAGCGATCTGAAACGACAAGAACTAAAAAATTCTTCAACGGTTGAATTTAGGACATGTAGCAAGTAATCATGCAAATTTCAAATCATGATATCTGAAAATATGTACTTTTTGGAGCTGTGACCCCATTAAAAAACGTTCTATTGCAGTTAAAGCTTTATTGTGGACATGGGTTTGCATTTGAAGGATCTCCATATTTCCTAATCAGAAAAAATTACTGCTATAACATAATACATGCAAAAATGGGATAAAACACTTTTTTGTCCTTTTGGTGACCATTTAACTATCTGGCAAAATGTATGTTGGGACCCCTGTGGGGATGCAAAGGAAATACACTTCTCTTTATTGTATAGTTTGAATTCAGCCTGCAGTATATTCAATTCAGATCATTTTCTTTGGGAGGGGTTCAATTGTCCTCATTTACTTCTTTGTCATTTTATTCAAGCTGTCAGTTTCCACTCATGCATCGCTTTTATTTATATATGTACAAAATGTAAAATGTTTCTCTAAAAAAAGAGACGCGCAACAGGCATTAAAACAAGTCTTGTATAATTAAGACTTTTTCACAGAGTGCATTTTTTCATGAATCACCCATAAAATAGCATCCTCGAGAACCGCCAACACACATGTGGCAATTGTTTTATTTCCAGTGATTTGTTGAACCCACTTTGCCAGTAAAAACTGTTTCTTCGTGATGTTAAACTCCTAGCAAGGAAACTATTTAAGTGACTCAGGTATGAGAGGTACATGAAAAATTGATTTTCAAAAGACCAAATCAGCACAACAAAGTGGGGAGAGTCAATTAACATGATAAATGACTAAACATAGAGGAGCCTTAAACAAAAGCCAAAACATTTAGGAAGCCATTTCTGTTTCATACATCAAGAACAGTGCTATAATGAGCATCCAGGTACAAAGCCACCATCTTGAGCCTGCGGTGAACAAGCCAGAGTGTGATTAATTGAGTTTGTCACTCCGCCTTGTTCCCCTCGTGCTCTGAAGAGTTGCTCTGAAGTGATGACAGTCTATCCATTAAAACCAGTTTTCTAAATGGCAATAATTTCCTCAAAGAAGCATCTGCTTTGGTGTCACATAATGGCAGCAATAATGAGATACTGCTTGAAAAAGGGCCGTTGCTGTGGAGATGCAGAAAGACAGAACAGTTTTTTAATCGCTTAAACTGAGTGTTAACGTCTGTGATGTGACTCCTATAGGAGTCACGCCCGAGTCACATCACAGGCGTTTAAGATCTTGCATTCCCTATGTGTAGATATATTATTAACGTCTTGCTTTGGAGCCAAGCTCAACATACATATTCATGGTAAACTCTTGGCTTTTTACTTTTCTCTAAAGATTTTATACTTGGTTTTCTCTTTTTTACAGAAGTGGGAGGTTTATATGTGTAATTGAATATTTTCACTGTTTTCACTCAGAATATCAAAGCTTTCTTAAATACTGCACTCAAACTTGAGTGGACTGACTCTCTAAATAGTTTACCCAGATTACACATTTTAATACATTATTTTTTATCTCCAATCCCACAAAAACTGTTCAAACCCACAGAATTTTAATTTCAATTGTAAGAGAAATCCCAAAGCTTCCAGTGATACTGAATAATGATGCACAAGAGTTGTAATGTACTACACAAGTAATATGGTAAGATAGTTTGGAATAAGATTTGACTTTAATTGGAAAATAAATTAACCTGCATGTTAAGGATCTAAAATCTTTTAATAATGTAGCTGCAAAACAAAAACCTCCGATAAAATGAAAAGGGTTGATTAGGGATATTAGTTTTTATAAAGTGAAGTTACTAATTTTCTACTGACTAAAACAAAGTTATTTACAATGCTTATAGATCAATCTTCTTCCTCATTGATGTAAAAATGTCAGATACAGCAGATGGCTTTCAAAGATTTGAACAGGTCAATATTTGCTAAACTCTTCCATTGAACAGTGATTGTCCAATCCCAATTCAGAAATCTTCACATAGCAGGATAACTCTGTCTTTTCTCAGTGCGCTGGGTCTCGACAGTGTGCTGTGTTTTATTGAGCCTTTTCAAAAAGAAAAATACAAGTGTAAACAATGACCATGACCTTGTAAAATGTGTTTATGTGCTCTAATGAAAGCTGCGATTATTAGTTTAGGTAGTACAGTCCTCTAACATACTGTCTTTTTTTGTAAGGCCCAAAAGCAAAACAGCAGGCAACATTATTATTTTTAGGGCTCTGTGTCACGTTGGAGGAAGCCTTGTTCAGCCCTGACACATATACTGCGTGGGAGTCAGGCATTTTGTTAACATTAGTAGCTTTGTCCAGCTCTTTATTAGATTTGGGTCTTTTTACACTCCAGCAACCCCAAACTCATTACCTGAGCCAGAATTGCATTTGCCAAACTCGTTGGTTAGTAGTTATCCTTCAGGCCTTTCTTTCTTGTAAAATGGAAGTATACTACTTGGTAGGTTTGCTTTCATGTTTTATTGTTTATGCTATCTGGTGTTTTTCTGAGTATGTTTTCTATAGTAAGCATCCAAACAGAGCTATGATAAACCACAGTAAAATGTTTAATTGTCCTTATAAGGACTGTATTATATTACAGTATTTCAATCACATCTTCCTTGTAACACTTTTCTTACTAATTATAGTACGACATAATGGCAAGAAGAAAGTTGTTGCTTTATATCCATGTCTCATACATGGAAAGGAGCTAACATTAATTAGCAAGCTAACTACAGTTGATAAAATATGTCAGCAGCAGTTGTCACTTAATTGTCGCCAGCTAGAAATGTGAAACCAAGATATATCTGGCTCTGTTAGCAATCAAGGACCCACTGTTTCTCAAAATTTCGACACTATTGTCATTGTAAAACACATTAACACACTAAAACCGAAAGTTTGACAGGCATAGCAACAGTAACGTCAGTTCATCTGAATTACGTAATATAATTTGATCTTTATAAAGTTTTAATTCCATTAAATGACGTCCAAGTAATTTTAAACAGTGAAACACAACATGAAGATACCACATTTGACAAATAGATGGATGCCCACAGCTTCATTTACCCTCCCCAGTGTAGCTGCTAAAAGTGCTACCCACACACGTGGCAAAGTGACACAGGTACCTTCTCATGTGAGAGAAACACGTTGGCCGAGGATATCAGCCATCATCTAATCAGCTTGTTGGAGCATCTGCTCTTCAGTTTTTAAATAGATCATGTAATGAGGTGAAGAGCACTCTTCACTTCATGCTATCCATTCACAGCACGCCACAAAAAACATGCCACACATGTCGGGATTACAGGTGCTGAATACATTTGGGATTGTGGGATGACGGTTGTGATCTGCACAGTGGCCAGCTATAGTAGTGATAATTCACCAGATGGCAGTTTGAGAGAAATTGAACGAACTCATGCAAAAACTATCTTGAGCGTAAAAGTTTATTGCTTTCACCAGTGTGTTAGGATTTGGGAGTTGTAACCCGTGCACGTGATGGTATGAATGTGCGGGAGGAAATGTGGCGTGTTGGCAGAGCATAAACCTTTTCTCCAGACAAATAAAGTCCATCTCAAACAGAACAGGTGCTGTAACTCAGTCATGATGGCAATTTGCCTCCAGGGTTTCTCACAGCTGCTCGTACAGAAAGTGTTTAGTCTGGAGAAGATACTAGATTGATAAATACTGTCAAAAATCTCAGAGGAACATTATTGGAGATAGGAAGCAGAAAACACAACCTTTTGGGTGTTTTGACACAGTGCAGAAAAACTGCTCAAACCGAGGTAATAACAAACAAACTATGAATCATCATTATCCATCATTGCTGACACCAGCTACCAAAACATCTGGATACTTTTTTATCAATTTAACATTTTTTTGGTGGTTAGTTTTGGATAGTTGTGTTGTCCGCCATGACATTATTTTGTTTTCCATTCCATCATTTGGATGCATTCTTTGTGACCGCATTGTACTGAACTGAGGGGAGATAAGGGACAGAGCTCTCCTTGGACAGAGATGAAGGGGAACCAATGCTGGGTGTGCACAGTGCTCAGATGTTTGGTCCTTCTGGCGATAATTAACTTTGACTGCAGGAATTTGAAAGTGTGACACAAAAACCTCTGGTTTTCAGAGATG
The DNA here is from genome assembly GCF_027409825.1 of Scomber japonicus. Taxonomy (NCBI): domain Eukaryota; kingdom Metazoa; phylum Chordata; class Actinopteri; order Scombriformes; family Scombridae; genus Scomber; species Scomber japonicus. Next base: position 21,708,504 of record NC_070585.1, on the reverse strand, counting down.
GTAATATGTATAGATGACAAAATGCTGTATGTGCATTTTTATAGAAAAAGAGCCTGAAAGTCTCATGAAGCAACATTTCAAAACTAGTCTATACATTATATTACATCATGGAGAGTTTTGGGAAGAAAAGCCTGTTGTAAATCTAGATATTCTCTCTTAAAAACAAGAGCTACTTTCCACAGATTGGAGGACGTGTAAGTTATAAACAGTTCTGGAATGAAAAGGTCAGAGCCCTCATAAAGAGTGGACATGTTTGCACTGTAACATCAGCCAGAGGGACTACACTGTGTCAAGCCAAGGGACCTCCAACTTTATGTGTCTTTGGGAAATGTTGAGTGTGATTTATGAGGTCCTTGACATAGTCTGTCCCAGCACAGAGTATCATAGATCAAGTGTCAAGGATGGAGCACATCATGAGAACAGATATATCGTCACTGAGACAATTATATCCAATATTTCACTGCGAGGGCCTTGAATCTATGTCTGAACACAAAAACACTTAATGATCTTATGACATCAAATTCTCAGAACAGCTCGATTATCAACTATGTATCTTTTGGACATAAGCCCTCAGCTTGTGGAAATGTACTTTAAAGTTGCTATGAAAGACAGAGAGAACATTAAATATGAAAATGCACATCATTTAGTGTACTTTATCCCTAATGTGTGAACTTCCACTCTCATTTTGCCAGAGTGCGTCTGTTTTTAGCGTGCACTGCCTAAATTGTCCACAGCCCTCCTATTTGATGTAATCATGTGGTTTAGATTCACTTACACCACATTTGGAATAATAACATGATGTACCTTCCTGCACAGAACCGAGACTCACGTGTGAGTTTGTGTGTGTGTTTATGGACTTGTGTTCATGCATGTGCACCTGCATAAATCTCTAAAATGAGAGATGCAGAGCGAGAGAGAATCTATCAGAACCATTTAACCGCACATAATAGCTCTTCTGACTGCTGGCTGGATCTCACATCGAGATCATCTTAACATGGTTGTTACTCTGCCTCATTTGCTTTTTCAAGGGATATTAGCTCACAGCCTAGAAACATTTTCAGATGTATTATACAGGATGCTGTTTCTGCCTTTTGTCTGCACTTAACTCTAAAGGTTAAATCTGAGCTGCGTGGGATTTTTTATGAATAGAGCAATGCCTGCAACTTTTTGCATGTATATGATTTTACTCTTCTCCTGTAATGCTGTACATTAGGTATTTACCATTAGCACAATGGCCTTTTGGAAGTTGCATTAGAAACAATGGAGAAAACAACAGAAAGAACAAATGTATTCTAAAACTTTTTTTTTTTTTACGGTAACAACCTGGACAAAAAAGTGCAGTGAGAAAGAGAGCAAGACTCCAGGGTTTTTTTGTGTTATTCTTTTTATTTTTAAATTATTAGTAAGAAAAAAACTGTGAGTAGACAAATGCAGAAGGAATGCAGCAATCAAACTGCTAAAGAGTTAAAACACTCAATGAAATCTGAATAATGTCCCGCTTGTAACTGGTAAATACTGTACGTCACAATACAGAAGCTAAACGCAATGCTTACTGCTATGTAAAAGTGGAGTACTGTTGCTACTATAGCAACAGTATGGTCAACTGTAACCAACTGGCAAAGCACCAACTGTAAAACAAATAGATAAAAGTAATAAAAAGTAATTCTTGTCTTTATTCTCATATTTTGCTTGTTTGTTTTTGTTTGTTAGGTTGGTTGGTTGGATGGATGGATGGATGGATGGATGGATGATGGAGGACATAATCAAAATTATCCAATTCCATTTTGTTAATATATTATTGGTTCATGAGCCTGTAATGGCCTCAGGCCTCCTGGGTAGCGGGGGATTTGGGTTGAGAGTGTGCATGCCTGTGTGTGTGTGTGTGTGTGTGTGTGTGTGTGTGTTTTGTTTGTTTGCTTGTTTTTTTTTTTTTTCCATTCTGTACACTGCCTTGGCTCATCTTGTCAGGGGCTAGAGGGTTGATGAGAGGGAAACTGGGGGTATTGGGTGGGGGGTTGATTCTTCCTCTTTGCTGTATGCCTATATTTGACTATAATGATGTTATTCCCCTCCTGTAAAATTATAAACATGTGCATAATAAAAAATAGATGGATGAATACATGATTACATGGAGTCTTATGAACTCTACTGAGAAATGCTAGAAAGAGAATCAGATTAGTACCTGAAATTCAATTTAAAACCAGGGAATAAATAATCTGTAACAAACTCAGGATTAGTGGGGGGTTGTGTTCTGTTTTTGTAAGAAAACTGGCTTTAGAAACTTAATTTGAAGCGAAAATGTGCTTCAGTTTCCACTTTGACCTGTTTGAGGGAGTTTAATTCTGGAGGTCTGTGAACACGGGGGGTTCAGTACTCAACTGCTCGCATTCTTCCAGTCTATTACTCCTGCAGTTCATGCCTCTGTTAACTTCTCTCCTGACTGATTCAAGCCAACAATCCTTTCAACCATCAAATCCCAAATCACAGGTTAGTTTACTTCAGTCAAACAACCCCCACTCACAGAGTCCATCTGTTTCGCTCGCTGACATCAGAGCGTGTACACTGTTGGGGTCAATGCTAAATTGATATTCTGGAGCAAAAACAAGAATTCCGGATGGCCTTTGTATCTGGGGTTGAAGCTTTGAGGTATTATAGTCAGACAGGACTCTTTCCATAGAGGCAGACGAGGTTTCTGCTCCTCCATTTTTAACAGGCAAGAGGGAAACCAAAGTAGAAAAAGCAGAAATTGGTTGAAATAAACCAAATAAACCAATACTAAATCTCTGTATCGTTTATTAAATATTTTTTCTCTCTTCTTGTGAAAAAAATCCATTATTGAAATTCTGATTAAAATGTTTTAACAACAACACCTGTAGTCTGTGTGAAGCTGTGAGAGCAGAGCAGAGGAGGACAGGCTGCTGCTGTCTTCCTTAGGGCGGGATCTTTTATATCAATATAATGTTTTTTTCCCCCCATGCAAATCTGTTATTGGCCAAAATGCATAAAATGACACTCCAATGGAGGACATCCTATCTAAATGCTCAACAGGCCTACAGAATGCTGCTCTGAAATAAACCCCTTATTTACTATAGAAAGCTCACAACATAGAAAGTTAATAATAATATAAATATATAATAATAATATTAATTTAAATAAAACAACCAGGAGAGTCAGCGTGTTTGTCATGGTCACTAATGATATCAGACTGGATAACCAGCAATGACAAACAAACAAACAAGATGATCAACAGCAAAAACATGCAATGAGACTTTTTTATTCAAGATTTCTTTTGGGCTTTACTTAGACAGTACTTGGCATAGAGTCCGACAGGAAACAGGGAGAGCGAGAGGGGAACGACCTGCAGCAAATGTCTGTGGCTGTGCAGCAGAGAGATCATATAATGTGCTGTAGGTGGTTTGCTGGACACTGAAACTGTTTAGGAGTAACAGTGAGCTGTCTGGACTCGCATGGAAAGAGTCTTTATTATTTATATTTATTTGGAAGTTATCCAATTTTTAACTGAGTGGTTGTTCAGTCAGTGTACAGGAGGTCTGGTTTGTGAGAATTTCTTCATTGTTGGTTTTTAAACTGAATTGTACATTGAGCAATACATTCACAGTAATGTGAAATAAGATGTTTTAAGTAGTAAAAGGAACTAATGTTGGAATAACAAGTGTTAACACTGTCAGCTTTGTGGACTAGTTTGTGTATCTGTCTATGCATACAGTATAGGTAAAAGTGTGTAAGTCATGTATGCATTAATACCCCCCCACCCCGGACCCCCACCCCACTCCAGTTAAGTTTTTTTAATTGAAGATTTTTCTACCAATGAAATTGATACTAAATATTAAATACTGAGGAAGTTATTGCTGATTAAAGTTGAAGGCCTACTGAAGCTGATAATCATCTCGGCTGGAGACATACCCAGCAGTGAACTGTCACTTCCATGTCCATCAAGGGGCGGCACAATATGATTTAGATCGAAATGGGCCAATTAATAAATAATGGGAGTACATGAACACCAGATGAATTGAAAAACAACGTGATGCAGGTTTCTACTAATAGATAAGACACAGACATTACATTTATATACCACTACTCTACTACGGCAAATGCACATAGACAGAATTATGTCTGTCTCCAATGTCAAAGTCTGCTCTTTAGACAACCACCATCCACTCCCTAACCCTAACCTCACCAAAACATCTGGAAGGAAATATTTAATAGCAGGTGAATGTCATTTTCTGGGAAACATGGTTTAAGTGGACTAAAATCAGTATGACTTGGGATGCAATGGTACAGTGTGCCCACGGTTCGGTATGCATCATGGTTTTTGGGCCACAGTAACACATGGTTTTGGTATCTTAATATTATCTTAATATCTTTTCATTAAATAATTAAAAGCATAGATATAGTCAAACCACAAAATGTATTAAAAAAAGGAACACTTTACCTGCTTCTGTAAAAAAATAGGCAATATCAAATATAAAAATAACAATGTGAAGTATTTACTTATTTTTGCTCTAAATATTAAATATAAATATTAAATGTAATTTCTTCAAATTTCTTTTTCTCTTTTTGGCGTTCACTCACCATGGTCTCTGGTAGTTGCCATGAGAACTTTACTTTCTCCTGTCTTCTCCAGCATTTGCATGCAGAGCACTGATAGGCTCCTGGGAAATTCTTGGAATTACAGATAGGCTGTGAACAGAGCGGTAGAGAAAAGACATTTCTCTCTAACGGCTCTGGTCCTGAGTATCTCCAAATGAACAACTTGCGCATACAAGGACCAAGTTTTGAAAATTAAAGTTTTGTCAACGGCATAGTGAACTATTGTGGGTCACCTTGGTGTATTGAACCAAACAGGGCGTATTGAGCGGTTCGATATTAAATACTGTTGTGTCGCTGACGTACAGACATCATTTACAGGATTATTGCTGTGTCTCAAATCACGTACTTATGTTAGTACACTCTATACTTAGTTACTCTGCACATTTTGACAGAAGACAATTAAAAGTACAAAGCAGTCGAGCAGCTATTCTACACTTGATTTAAAAGCATGAATTGCTGTCGTGCAGAAACAAGCTCTCAGTGGTCAGTCCTTGAGACCGCATAGGCCAGTTTCGGCCTCTGGGAAGACACTTTCCATTAACTTACCTCAGCATTTCCACAAAACAAAGGCCATAAGACCCATCATATCTACAGAGACAATGCAGAGGTGGCAGTTTGCCTTGCCTCCTTTTCTCCTTCAAAGTAGATTACATGAAAGAAAAATCACCCCGCCGGCAAAGCTAATCTGCAGGTTATGGAGGAAACGTTTAGCTGTGCAGGAAGTGTTTCCCTAGCAGAAAAGGCTTTGAAGAAAAACTCCCAATTTTGTGTCTTTTCCTTTTTAGATGAAGACAGAAGTTGAAAGGCTGTAGAAAACAAAGAGTCATTGATTCATTTGCACTTAACTGTTTGCTAGTGTTGGAGCCTAAACTGAAAACACTGCAGTTTCTGGCAAATTGACAGCTGGATAAATTGGGATTTAAACTGGCGTAATGACAACAAAGAGAGGTTTTGTTTGGTTTATCCACCAACAAAATTGTGGGTTTGTGTTAAAACTTGTTGAGGTTTCTTCATGCTTTCAGTACACGGCCACCTAGTACTGTTTATTATCGCCTGCATTTCGTCAACACTGTCACATGTGTTGTGTGCATGTGTGCTTTGGGTTTCATGTTTCTGGTTTGTCTCCTTCCATTGAAAGCTTCTCCATTTTTTGGCACGCACATCACTAAATAAACCCAGCTCAAGTCACAGTGAGTGCACAGGCGAGCGCTCTGTGCAGTTATTTGACAGCAGTTTGAGAACATGCCAAATTCAATAATGTTTGGAGTATACATCCAGCCTCAAGCTACAAAATCCCCAAATGATCACAAATCAAATCAAATTTTTCTTCCAGAAGGCAGTGACACAAGTTTTGAAGTGTGACTGTGTATTGAGAGATAAAGACATGTCTTACTTTATTTGGTCCAGTAAACATTCAAGATTGACTCTTTAAATGGATTATAAAAGCGGGCCGGTCTGCTGCTGCACCGGTCTATGCTATCAAAGTTGTGTGGCACCCTGCCGGTGTTCATTAAGGACACAATGTGACCATTTCTCTCCGAGCCTCTAGGTTACAATTATGTCCCTACAGGCATGGTAGCCCATCATGCAATTACCCACCTCAGGCCTGCAGTGGTCCCCAAACAATCAATGACTGCAGTTCACTGGTTGTTTCTTCTAGCAATTTTATACTCTTGACAGTAAGTACTGCCCCCATCTGATTCCAATTCAAAATCCACGTCGGGATAACCAGATTGTTTCAGATGCCAAAGGCCATCGTCATAGAGCAAGATCTGACACTTTAATTCAAATATATGAAAGATTTCAGATAAAATTTGACAAGTATCCATTTCTGTCACAGATAAGACGATGGGGGAGTTTAGATTTCATCATTCAAATAAATAATGGAGTTTAAAGGATATTTAAAAAGACAATTGGGTTTGATGCTTTCATTTCTTGTGCTCAGCTCCTTCTTTTCGAAGCTCCTTCTTTCTTTTGTTTTTAGGCTGGTTGGTTTATGTGTGAAGTCAAGGATGCACCAGCTGTCTCTCTACTGTTTCTTTGTCTAAAAAAGTTTGCAGCCACATGAAGTTAGCTGTATGTCATGCAGTTTTTTTAAATTTTTAAAAAAAAAATTATCACCAACAAGATTTTAAATTGATGAAAAAAAATCATTTTGTAAGTGTGGAACGGTAGCAATTGTTCTATGCCTTTGAATAAGGAACACTGAATTCATCATCGGTGCAGTGCTATCACAGGTTTACAACTTGAAATTGTATGATTCCTTTCACAGATGAGAGTAGAGGATGTTTCTGAAGCTAGATATAGACCTTTAAGTTAGACATTTATTAATGTTGTAGTTTATTTAATAAATGTACGGTTTTGGTTAATAACTGCATACAGTTTACTCATGATATCTAAAATGGGATCAAATTAAAACAAAACAAAATAAAAGCTGACATCATATCAATATTCATCCAGGAATCTTCAGTAAGTGTTTCTAGAGGCTTAGTAACTGCTAACATATAACTGATAACATGCTCACATTAGACTGTCACCGTCATCTTTCTTTAAACTCTTTACTGAGCCATTTACACCTAAATGTTACAGCCTGGTCACTTACGGGACAATTACTTAGTTTACTCAAAAGATGTATTTCAACCATCAAGTCTTATCTCATAAATGTCTGCAAACCATCCCTCTTTTGTGGATCAGTTTGTACTCCATCTCTGACACATAAATGAAAGTGAATGATAAAACACTGCTAAAAAGCTACAATTACTTCCTTTGTTTTGGACTTTCTGGCTTTCTATTCTCTAAAGAACTTAAATCTTTAGTGGTCAAAATCAACTTAGTTGTACAGTAGTTTTCTAACATTGCAGGTTATGATTTTATAATTGCACTGAAGCCCTCTACAAGCAGGACCAGAGCCAGAACCTACTTTCTGAGGAGAGTGACGTCCTTCAACATCTGCTGGATGAAGCAGAAGATGTTTTATGAGTCCCGTTTGCTGACGTGGGGGACAGGTTGAGTGTAGCGGATGCCAACGAACCCAACAAACTGATTCACAGGGCCAGTCATGTTGTGGGGGTGGAGCTGGACACTCTGGCAGTGGTGTGTCAGAGAGCAGGATTCTGTTGAAGTTACGTGTCATGTTGGACAGTGTCTCCCGCCCACTGCATGAAGTGCTAGTTCACTGATTGTGGCAAAATTAGGGAATCTTCTTCTGGTATCTTCTGATTCGATTCAGAATTGAATGAATAGAAAAAGGGGCACAATTTTCAGTCTCTTTCTCCCGTATACTGTGTGCCACTCACTGGTGTTACATATCCAACACTGGAGAGCAGCCTGTCTGCTGCATAGCTTAAGGGAAAGACATCACTGTCCAAGACACTGAGTGGGCACAGTTTGACTGAGCACCGAGTTATTTTCTTCACCTCAGAGTTGGTGTAAGTTGTTCAATTCTGCAGTGTGTGTTGGTCTCATTTGTTACTGCTGGAGTTCGCTGCTCCGCTAACATTAGTCTCTGAGTGACAGTGTAGAAAGTTTACAATATACTTCACATTTGTCTCACAAAGGTCTGGCTGCTGTACTGACCTTGCAGCTGAGTGTCGCTTTTTTTGTTCGGTCAACGTCACGTTATTAAGTAACATTTAATTTTTTGACACGTGTGAATTGATGCAGAATCACCCACATCTGTATCACGATGGATATAAGAATCCTTTTTTTTCTCCAATTCATTCACCCTTATGATGTGTTCCAGTCAAATCTGACCTTTAAGTCAAATCTTATCAAATGTTATCCATGAAAAATGTAGTTAATTTGATCAGACTGACCTAAGATTCCATGACTTTGTCTACAAAGAGGATTTCAACTCACAAAATAAATTGTATTCATTTGCATACAATTTTGTGTGTTTTATTCAACACTTGTACACTCTGAGCTCAGCTACATCCTCATTTGTCAGATGGACACACACACACACACATACATGTACACACACACACACACACACACACACACACACAAACTGGGTTCCCTGGCAACCACTACGGGAACCTTTGCCCTTGAGTCTCTCCCGGGAACAACACCTGTTGGCAGTTCTCACAGACAGTTGCAACATTGTTTCAATAATATTGAACTTTTCTACTAGTTTTGGTAGCCTATTTAATGCTTTTCTGAGGCCTTGCTCACAGTTCATTGTGTGGCAGCACCACGGCAGATCGATATACCGTAAGTGAGGCTCTTGTTTATATATTTGATCACCACACAGGTGAGGAGGAGAGAGGCCAGGAAACTGACAGTGAGGATGGATTAGAAGAGGAAGTGTCAGAAGATGAAGACGACACAGAATCCAGACCAAGAAATAACTGATGGGGAGGAATCCAGTGATGAAGAGGATGGCCATGCTGAGGCTACTGTCACATTCAAGTCAAAGAATGGAAACTGGTAACCAATTAAACAAGCACTGCCTCGTACATTTAGCATGAGTCATGAATACCAGATCCAAAATCCTTTCTCCTGGATATTATTGTGTGGTAAGGAGTCAGTCTGCCCAGTGGTGAGAAGTCACAGCACAGGGCCAAAATACAGCAAATACAGTCACAGCAATACAGAAAATATGACACAACAAAGGCGTATAAAGTGTCCACAGCCATTATTTTGTACTAAAACTACATCTACAGACATTGTTTCAACCCTGAGTTTAAAGCAGGGTGGCAACCACTGCAAATCAAAAACAAGGCAGCGGTCATTATTTCCATGGGGTCACTCAGGCAGTGCATGTCTCCTCCCTAAAGTGACCATATACACATACACACACACACACACACCCTCAATGTTAACACACAGTCTGCGATACAGATGATGCAGACTGAACTGTTGCGGTCATGTGTAATAAATCCCGTTCCCATATGGGGTTTTTAGAAGTGGCAGCGCAGATGTGGCTCATGATTATTGTCCAGTTCATACCACACACACACACACATTCATCACAGGAATGCTTATAGAAGACTGAAGGTTAATTGAAACTGATTTTAAGAATTAGATGGAAAAATATATCACAGTCGAGTATATAATATAGAACTTGCTGTCATAGTTTTCTGTGTATCGGAGAGCTTTTCATATTCATATTGAAACGAGATAGATAGATCAATTGAGATAGTGTATCATTTTTTTTCAAATAATTCATTTAAGTATTTACATGATTTTTGAAAGTTTGTATTTTAATAATAACAAATTATTAGTGAATGTAAAAAAAAACACCTTAAATGTCAGAAAATGTGCTACAGCTGTAAATGACACAAGTGTATTTTGAGCTCCAAATGCAGCTGTCTCAGGTAATACTGCGTTCTGCCAAATTAAAGTTCATCAGTGACATTAACACACTAATTAGTTTTCTCACACACCTCCTCCTCCTCATCATCACTGCAGCACCCTCCTACACGCTGCCACACTTAACATCTATTCGTATCTCTTCCAGCAGACATGTGTTTGTAAGGACAGACATCTTTCAATCCCTGTATTTCCAGAAGATCTCCTCTTAGGCCCAAGGGAGCAATAAAGCTTTTTATTCCTTAAAAAACGCCTCTCACCCATTATTATCATGAGAATTATATGCTCTGTTTAATTGGCATGAAAGCTATAGCGTGGCACCACAGGCAGGATACAGCAAACCTTCTCTCGTTATCCTCCCAAGTTCTCCTCCTTCTCCAAACACTCGTCCCAAATCCAAATAACCAGGGTCATGCTTCACATTTTCATGTTTTTATGCTGTGCAGCAATGTGTGGCGAGTCTCCCTTGATAATCCAGGTGAGGCAAACGCAAAAAAAAAAAATCCTGCTGTGCCCTAGTTAGAGCACCACTCATGCAGAAACAGCTAATACCTCTTCTTCCTTAAAAATAAACAAGCAAGATTGAAAGGGTTAAGGCTCTCTGTGAGTGAGAACAGATTTCAGGCCGTCATAATTTCACATTGGTGATACAATAGTTCTGTATTAACAATAATAATAATACATTTTATTTATAGAGCACTTTTCAGGGTAATCAAAGAAGCTTTACAATAGTTAAAATGATCATAGAAAAACAATCCACTATAAAAGCATACAGCATAGAAAACAAACATATGACATGGTTTAAATTTAGATTTTGATGCTTCTGTGCAACTCTGACATAATAATGAGAAGTATCCTTATTGAAGCCTCAGACAAGAAGAGCTGTAGGTCAGAGATGTATGGATACATTGCTCAAGGCTCCATGAATAAAGTGCCAGTCATGGAAAGTGTTGTTGTGTCTGGGGCGTATTATGGAGGATTTAGTTCAGCTCCAGGCTGACATGGATGTGAAGGTTGACCCGGTCGTGTTGAGTGTCAGTCTGGAGGACCTCAAGAGGTCTGCTAGTGGTGTCCCGCTCTTCTTCTGTGCGTCTGCTTCTAGCTTATACTTAGTTTGACTGCAACCTTTACCTCCCGTGGACGAGAGCGTGAACAGGGGAATGCATTCATTTGCATCCATGCATGAATCGTTTGCTTTTGTCTGATTCGCCCAGTTAACCAATCGTGCTTAAAAATAATGTTAGACCCGCCCACCTCATAAGGATACGGAAAGCCTTTTTCACGACTAAAAAATATGTATGTATTTATGTATTTATTTATTTATTTATATGTGTATTTATTTATTTACTTATTTATTGTTGTTGTTTTTTTGTCCTTCATACTTTCAATTAGGAGTTTCATAAATAGGAACAAACATACATACTACATGTCTGAAGCTTAAACATATTCAGTTTTATGATATTGTCAGAAAGGTGATCATTTTACTTTATGTTTGTTATTGAAGCTATAGTGGATATACTGGAGTTCATTATAATGAAACATGTCCTCAATATTCTCCATTATCACAGATTATTATTTCACAATCATTTTTCCATAGTTACTCTTACTGTATTTGTTGTCTGTTTTTCTAGCTTTTCATTTTTTCCTGTTTTTATCATTTATCTAGTCTCTATTGTCAGCAGAGAGAACCACAGCAATTGTTTTTGCAGCAGTTATCATATTTCCAATAATTAAATGATCACAGTTTTATCCTGAATTTATGATCCTCACACTATTATCTGTCAGGACACATGCTCACACAGGCGAAAAGAAAAATACCTAGTACAAACATGATTGAGCTCACACACACACACACACACACACACACACACACAGACACACACAGACAGAACGACAGAGCCAACACTGATCTCAGGAAGCAATTGTCTTTTAGCCTGTGAAAATAAATTAGCTCATTCAGTGGTGGAAACTTTCACAGTCTGAAGAGAAAAGCACTTAAGTGATGGAGCGTGTGCATCCTTCTTCCATCAAGTCACTGCCATTTGCACTGGGAGCCGCTTCTGAAGCAAAAAATAGAATAATCTCTTGTTCACTAATGTTTGATTCTTGACTTCTATGCATTAAACTGCATTAACAAGTCATCACTCCTCAAAGGTCAGCCGTGGAAAATCATAGCTAACTATTTGCTGTTCACGGCTGATTCCACAGCTGATGAATTGTGTTTGCTTTCTTCACTATGGCTGAGCCGCTCTTTTGTGTATTGTTTCTTATGAGTATAAACATTTCAACAGAAAACCAAAGATGAATTACACCTGAATCAAAGCTGTGCAGGCATGTTTTAGCAAAGCTGCAATAAGTCATGGTTGTGGTCTGTCTGTTACCAGGCAGGTTTTCCAAAATATTTCTCTTAGAAAACTCATACTATCACGATGGCAAGTAACAATGTTATCAATTAATCTTCCATTATTTTTTCAGTTAATCAGAGAGTTTAAAAAATCTAATGACAATATAAATGCATCAGATAGATAAGGAAGGTGAATGACTTTGCCTGCCTAATGATAGTATTCCATTTACACTGATATAAAACAGGTCAAAGTAGCAAAATCTCACATTTGAGTCACTTGACCAGCAAATATTTGGATTTTTTTTGTAGCTGATAGATGACCAATATTGTCATAATATTTTTAGTGGCTTACTACAGTGACATGGTGTCCATCATTAATCATTAACAGATCTGCTATCTGCATTTAAATTAGTTGCACTCTTACAACAAGTGATCCTTGTGCCAAGTGACTGCTGCGCTAAGCCTAATGGTTTCAAACACACTGCCAAATCGTGTGCAGATCACAATTAACTTTGTTTATGTGACCTCTTAAGTGACGCTTTTGTTTTAACTGATATCTTCCTCTCCTTAATGCAGCAACATTCCTCCTGACTTTGACAAGGTTAAGCTGTGAATACTGTGGTGACATGAGGCAGCAGTGCAGTTTGGAGACTTCACAACTTAAAAAACTGTGAGCTGTGAGAAGAGTTTGTGAATCTGACACTGTTTGGAAAAGGCAAATTTGTCTCGCCCTCTGTATGTTTTTTTGATCATAGCACAGAGTGTGCAGTTTTTCCAGACAGCAAGTTAATAAAACTTTGCACTTTTGTACAGGCTACATTTCAGTTTAACTTTCCTATAAAGATTGGATCTTTGACTCCAGTTTAAACTTAGCTAGTGAATTTATTTCTGCCTCCAGTACAGCTCTTCCTTCATGAAATATTTGTTTTTAATGTGCAAGTAGAGATGTCAAAACATATAAAAGGTTAAATATACAAGAACAGTTTCCATTTATTCCACTGATCTGAAAAATATATAGTTTGGATGAAGGTCTGTGAGTGTGGAGGAAGTTCAAACTACTAATTATTTCATTTTTCTCCAATTACTCCCTCCCTCTATGTGCGCATTTGTACCTCGGCCAATTTGACAGCTGCTGCATCTCCATTTACTTTATTATTTATTTGTTTCAGCATTAGTTGCTGCCCAGGTAACATCTGTTCTTCCCCAAGCCCACAAAGTATTCAAATGACTGCAGTTTGCTGACATACTGAATTCAAATCACACCTAACCACAACAGAAATAGCATTAGCAGTTGGCACCATTCTGCATAAAGATGAGCTTCAAATTGCTGTGACATTTTCTATTTTTGTCTTCATTTAAAGGGAAAACTGTGACTTTTTAACCGCTTCATTGCAGTTTATTACAATCAGACGTGAAAAGCAGTAATAGTGACATTTTCTACGGTAATCTTTCACACTAACCCCCCCAACCGCAGTCAACCAAAAAAAAAAGAAAAGAAGAAACTGTGAGGTGAGAAATGCAGAATATTACTCTGAATATTAACTAGACAAACTCATTTAAACTAAACCTGTTTAACTGTTGCTAGGAGTATCTTTGTAATCCTCCATTCTCTGACTGACAAGCTGTTTGGTCTCTCTCCAGGGAGACCTGTTATGCTCTGTGTCACCATAGGGCAGATGAATTATTTGTCTCCTCCTTCCATTAGCGGGGTGGGGATAATGAGACACAGCAAACCGAGAGTTCAACATGGTGGCACAGACATCGCATCGAATAAGTAGAGCTGTTAATCATCACAAAGCACATTTACGCCACTGCTGTCATTTCTCTGATGCCTCTGATTTGTATGGAGGCAAGGCTATAAATGACTTTTAAATGCTCTTAAGGTCCATTATCAGTAACTGGAACGAACAGCAGTGGATGGAGATTTTTCTTTTTTTTTCTCACATCCACACACTGCATATTGCTTCGAATTACAAGAAAAACACTTACTGGCAGATAGTTTATGTTACACAACTGGATGTAATGCATATGTCGCCATAGAAGGATTACCTGAAACATCATTGGATTGACAGGTAGCTGCAGGTGGTGACAGACACTTGTTGTATATTATTCATGCACATCTAATAGGGTTGGTTTGAATAGCTGGCAGACACACGTGAAATGTTTGGCTGTCACAGTTTACTCGTTTTGTTAGCTGAGAAAACACCAAATAGAGCAAACGTATTGAGTCATCACACTAGCTGTCAGAGAGTCATTCTTCGTAAATTATACTGTATTATGTTGATTTGGTAGCATTTCCTAAAGGTGTTACTGTACATCACTTTTTTTTGTCTTTTATTGTCATATCAATTTTTTGGTTTTGCAGCAAATCTGGATTTTTAGTAATTTGAAACTTAAAAAAAACAAATATTATAGCTCAATTGTTTTCTTTCACCCTTGCATATACTTCCTGCCTTAAATGTTTTATATCACACCACTGGCAAACTTTCACGTACACGCTGTCTCCCAATAAATCTTTTAGCACTGTCTTTCTGTGCTGTACTCGGCTAGGTGTGGGCACTGGGAATTGGATCAGCTTACTTCACATGCCATTAAGTGGAGAAGGTGAGAAACAAATCCACCTGCCTCGTTGTTGCTAACACAATATGCACTCCATCAAACAGGTCCAGTTGGGGCACAATTTAGAGGACACATCTTGTGCAAATCAAGATTGATATTGCAGGGGGTGTTTCCACTGTTAGGCTCTGATTGCCAATGTCTCTTGTGAGAATTGAATGTAGTGGCTTTAAAGTGTTGGGTTTCATGCGCTCAACCTGCTTTGCATACAGTCTGCATCCTGTTTGCTTTTGGGTTTTTTTTACAGCTGCTTTCCCCCAAAGGATTCAGCGTGTTAAACTGGCATTTTTTATCACTCCATTTTCTTCCAGGGATACATGACATCTAGGGCTGGGCCGATCCGGTCCTCTAACGATTTTTGGGTCCCGATTCTATTTAAATTGCGATTCTGATTAAACAAGTATTGCGATTCGATTTTACCAAGTATTGTGATTTTATATTTCAATTTTTGTGATTTTCTTTCCTTAAACAAGAACAGGTTGAACCAAACACTTGATAATACATCATAAGTCATATTTACAAAAAACAATACACACATCACATCAGTTTGTGAGATTTATTTTTAAAACTGTTCACCTGCCCTCACAAAAAACATTCTCATCCGCCAACATCTTACAATAAACTAAACTGCTACATTTAGCTGGTCTTGAGAAAAATAAATAAATAAATAAAAATAAATGAATAAAAATCGATTCTTGTATTCGATTTTTAAAAATCTCCAGAATAAAATCTTTGGCCCAGCCCTAATGACATCTTTCCTGTGTGTTAAGTGCATCATATTACACTACCAGTGTCTTATTAATGCCAACTACAGTATAGCTGTATGTATCACCATGCTTCAGTGTTAAAGTTAGAAATGGCTTTTCATTCATCATTTCCATCTTCCTGTACAGAATAAGAGGACAATCATATACACTGTGAATCCTCCTGCTTCTTCCTGCTTCGTAAAATTTGCATCACCATCATTTTAGGATTCTGAGCAAGGTCCCAACATCCAGAGTTGAATATGTCAATGTAGCTCGTCATGTATTTATGCATTCAACAATAGCTTCTCATCGGGATGGTTTTGACATAAGTTGACAGCCATTTGTTAATCTACGTCATATATTCAGTGTTTTGTATTCTGCCCATAGCAAAGATCACAATCAATTTTGACACTCCTGAATTATTTGACCGAACTGAATTCGTGGTCCTTAAAAGTTTTTGGGCCAACTTTCACAGCATGTCACTTCACACATCTAAGCTGTCATATTTTGCAGGTCTGTGACAGGATGGGAATTCCCAGCTCAGGATGGGAATGGATTACATCCATATTGGACAATTATGATATCACGGTGCAGGAAGTGGTTGACTCTGTGTACTGTAGCAAGGTGCAAGGTATCGATGTTCAGGTTGGCGAGGTGGATGTGCCTGTATAGACATGCATTTTCTGCCATTCTAACCATACTGCAGTTGCTATGTCCAGTGAGTATTTTAGAAAGATAAGAGATTTTTAAAAATTATGCAAGTTTTGAAGAATGATCCAATTTTATATTCTTATCTGTCATAAGAGTAGAAATTCCGGTCTTCTCATTTTCCACATCCTCATTTACCACCTGGCTAAATAAAAGACAAACCACTTACTGCATAAATAGTGAGAAGCTGCCTTTCTAACTTTCACAATTATTTTTTCACATCAGTAGTGCTGACATTGTTCCTTATAGCCCTGCAACTACTGCTGTATGAGGTACAGTAAATGGAGCAAATCAGCCTCACATGGAGCAGCAGTATGTTAACTCTGTGGCTTCTCTTAGTTCTGGTATAGTGTGCTTCACTACTACTTCATAAACTGTGTCACTGCCTCATAAATAACCTCCATGTGAGCAGTGCAGTTACAATAAAATTCCAGTTTAGGATTTATTCTGAGAAGCCCCATTATAGATAATCCATCCTCCCCAGACTGACTGATAAATTTAGTCTCCCACTGTGCTGGAGGAGGACTGAAGTTTGTGACAAGAACATGTCTCTTCACAATTATTTTGTTCCTCTCCAGCATACAGTACAAAGACATGATGAGAATAAGACATGATGACTAAAAATAAGCACATTTACTATAATTGCTGCTTCTCGTAAATAAGCAATTTTGTTGGAAAATATTTTCTCTTCTTTCTCATTTTCTCCAATTAGTGGGATAAGTAGATAAGTGTTTCATAGAGAGGGACTGATTCTGCATTACAGGGAGGCAGTCTACAGTTAAGATAATATATTCATCTTGCACAGCATTCACATTCAGCATGGATTACTTCAATTTCTCCAAGTGCAGAACTTCCTTACCAAATCACATCCAGCATTAAATTTGATCATTGCTTGCATTTAGCCAAAACATCTCTAAACAGCTCTAAAGCAGGCCACTAAAAGAGTTTTTTCTTCTTTTTCTCTTCCTAACAATGTCTCTCTTATCTTTGTGTTGCTCCCGTATGAATAGCCAACCATTTATGCTCTAAAACCTCCAGCAGCATTTCACAGTTATTGGTGAATGGTGGCTTTTAAACTACTTGTGATAGGGTTGCACGATGATAGCCAAAACAATACTTCTTGTTATTTTGATCAGTATTGAGATCATGATTATTTATCACAATTATTCATTTATTTTGGGGGCAAAATATGTTTATTGCACTTTCATATTCAAATAAACAGTGTACTGCTTTCACCTCCATGTTATGACCCTGTGGCCAAAGCACTGAACTCTCATCCATTTGTTAAGAGAAGCTGCCTTCACAACGTTTGATCCGTTGTCTTTTGTAATGCAGACAAGTTTCTCCTCCTGTAAGCTCCAGACCATTGCTTCCCTCACTTCCTGGACAATTGACTTTCCTGTGTGGTTTTGTGAGAAAAATGATGTTTGCAAGCATTGACTTCATTGTAAAACCACCTTCGATGTAATGGATCGTCGGGCTCCATTGTTCTGTTTGACCATAGGTTAGTGATAGTTGCCAAGTTCTCGACAGCTGTGACATCCCTCTCCATTTCCCCTCCACATTTTGCATACAGTGCAGGTAACGCCACTTTAGAGAAATAATTATGTCACATATCTTTTGTCCAGTCTTTCTTGAAGCCTTCATTGCTCACACTGGACACATATCTTTGGCAAAATGAAATGTGTTGCATTTGTAATTTCAGTCTGTCATTGGGAGCTGGATTGATACGGTGACGTGCTGTACAGGGTCGTTGTTATAGATGTCTGAGTTCATGTTGGACAAGGACAAAGATTTGGTTAGTTAACGTTAGAGACATTCTTCTCTCTTTGTGGTTTATTATGTTGCTTTACGGCACAGCCAAAACTCTGAAGACAATATTCGTTCTTGGTTAACATCACTTGCCATGAATCCAAAATACTTAGAAACAATGGATGATGTTCCTTTCTGAGGGACTAGCTCTTCAACCTTCTGCACCAGACATTTGATTTTCATTTTGCCCCTCTGCTCTCTGTTGTGTATTACTTTACTCTGGACTGCAGCTGCTACACCAAGGAAATTGAAAACTCCCCAAAAGTGAAGCCAAAACATCTCAATCGCCCTCTGGTGGCTAGCAGACTGTTAGTTTAGCAAACACTTTATTTGATATGCAGCAGAGTATGCATTTTAAACGTCAATATTGTAGTTAATTGTATTCATTTATTGAGAGAAGTCGTGATCAAGATTGATATGCAATTAATAAAGCAGCAGTGTCTGTTTACAGTGCTGCCAAACAAACTCATACTTAGTGTATAATGACATCAGTTACTAATTGAAACCGTGATCTTGTTTCATGTTGCACACGGTGCCCATAGATTTACTCTCAGTAGCACACTTTTAGTGGCAAATACATTGCAAGCCCTAACCCTAACTTGCCTTTAATACCAACTAGCTGCGGCAGGAAACGCTGGTATTAGTTGTAACTTAATACAGCTCTGATATGGTGTTACTAAAGTGAACAGAAGGCTGATATTAATGAGGTCAAATTTTAAAAATGTAATGCTGTATTACATGCATGCATCCTATGAATCTTTTAGCTCGGGAATGGCGGACTCTGCCTCTAACAATGAATAACACTCTTTAGAGAGGTCATTATAGAACACAGATTGGATAACTATTGCTGAAAATGAAATATTGAGGATTCTAACTTACAGTACAGTTACCAATGGTTTAGTCTGCCAATCTCCCAGTTTAATTAATATAGCTGGTATTTCAGTTTTGAAGATGCAGTAACTTTGTGGTAAATCTGTTAAATATCTAACATAAAAATATACTAGGTACTTTAAAGTGTTAGTAAAACTACAGCAAACTGTCTCACAATCTTACAGCAACAACTAATCCACACACATCTCATCTTATCTCTCACATCTAACCTTTAAACAAAACGGAGGATGAATGACACTCTATGTGAGCGTCATTCATCCTGCTTATTACCCGTTCTGTGACAAAGGTGAACTTTTGTGTTATGCACATAAATACCTACAGCAGCCTAATGGCAGTGCATCTATTCAGTCCCCAAAATGGATGAATCTGAACCCTTTGGGGAGACATTCAATAGCTGCAACAGCACAATAAATGGCTAAAATAAAGAGGAGGCAATTTCATGTACATGCACTGGAAAATGGCATTTGGATCCTAGGCAAATGACATTTACAAAAAGAGTCAGCAGTACAATTAGAAATCACACTTTAGATACTCTGATCATTCAACTTGAGATAATTAAATGCCTCGTTTTGTTATTATAGCAAGAGACAGACAATGAAAGACTGACAGTTGAAGAGTCTGGAAGATGGAAAGGAGAAAAAAGCGTGGTGATGTGAATTTTGGTCGTATTGTTATTCTCCAGGTCTGTGTTAGCGGCGGCTGAAATAATATCCCCAGTGCAGCAGGGCTTTGTTCAGCACTTCAGACTACAGAAATCAAAAAGCTTTTATATAAAAAAAAAAAGCCCTGAGAGAAACTCATTTGGACCTAACTGAGGACCATAATATTGAGAAGAAAAATGAGAAGCCAGTAGGTTTTTAAAATTAGCATTCCTGTGGCACTCTCAGTCTTAGATACCTCAGGATGTTTGAATAAATAATAATAATTACTTTGAAACTGAAGCAGTTAGAATAACCCTTTTAGCTCTTTTAACTCCTTTTTATTATTTTGTGAAATTAATCCTTTGAATTCCCTGCACTAAAATAGTAACTTTCTTCCTACTTACTTTGTTGGTTATTTTAGGCGAACTGTAGCTCTTACTGAACAATTCAAAGTAAAGACAGTCAAGAAACGCTGGAGGAGACCAGAGCTGACACTTGATGTTGAGTTTCAGACTGTATTCAAACCCATGACATAAAGTGGTGTGCTTTAATGCTGACGCTGGCTGTAATGTTCAGTAACAGTGCACTTTATGTTCAAATGTCAGAATGGTGGGTGTACTCTGGCTAATCGTATCATCTGAGGTCACTGGTAAAATTGACATATTTTATCTTAGTTACCTTAGTTACCCAAAGTAGCAACCAACAAATAATTGATTAAATTAACTGCATAAAATATCAGATATCAATGCATGGTGAAATGTGCCAAAAAATGAATCATTTTTATGGATGTTTGGGTAAGGTGACATCATCAAATGTCTTGATTCGTCAGGCCAGTGCTTTAAAAAAACTCCAAGATGAATTAATAAAACTTAATACAAGGTTAGTTGATTGGCTACCCATGTATGTAATGTATACTCATGACTGCTAATCAGAGTCATGGGTGTATAGTTTAGGACGAGGGGAGGACATCTCTCTTTATTTGATAACGTTAAAAAGTAAAGTCAGGCTTTGCTTTCAGCTTCCCGTCTCATTTTAAAGAAGACGAGAAAAAAAGAGCGAAAGAGCAGAGAGCGGTGGTCGAGCAAAGAAGTGAGAACAAAGCAGTGAATGAGAGAAATAACGGCAGTTAAGCTTTAAAGCACAAATGAATAACCATCAAATACTCAACAGATGGTTTACTGTGGAGACAGACGCACTTACAGTAGTGTCTGTTTCATTTTTCCTCCTCTGCATTTCTCCTCTTCATTCATTCATTACAGTTGGGCTCCATGTCTGAAGTTGACAGGTGGCTCACGAAGCAGACAGAAGGAGCTTGAATTCAACACAGACACACAAACAAATGAACAAATGCCATTATGTTCTTTCTCTCACTGATCTATCTTAACGAGCACATTTCTGCACATCTCACAGCATTGTCTCAGTTTTCGTAGCACAAGTTTATCATCAAGGTCATCCATACTGAAATGTTACAGCATTATTAGAAATGATCTTCTCCCTGTGTACTCCATACTAAGTAAGTTAGCCTGCTAGCTAGCTGACTGGAGGGGACATGATGTAGATGCAGCCACTCAAAAGTCCAATGTGGGAACATTTTAAGAAAGTAAAAGACTTGTCAGGTGTGAAAAACATGGAGCAGAGTTAATGACGATAGCTGCAGTGAGAAAACTAACGTTACTTATCTCATTGCTGTCATGATTGTAATATGCTCAGCATTGTTTATGACGGGTAGAAAAAAAAATCCACATGGTTATATTTTTCAGGGTATGTAAGCCTGTAGGATTTTTTCTTTCAATGTGTTCTGTAAAGAAATGAACACTAACTATCATTTAAAAAAAATACAGTTCAAGTTTTCACAGTTAAAGCTTATTTTTTTGACGCATTATTTGTGAATGTCTGCATGCAGTAAATATTCAAATGAGCTCATGCACATCCCTAGTAAATATCTTGTTTAGTACTAACTCATCAACACCTGCCAGGAATGACTGCTGAAATAACATCACCTCCATATTTTCATATTTTCCTTTATATATGTGATAATTTATGAAAAAAAATAAAAGAGTAAGTTATTTATTGAGTTTTGGCATTTAAATTCAAAACAGCACATGTACCACAGGGACCACATTTAACCACATTATCACCATGGTGAGAAACGAGCTGCTGAGGAACATTTGAGGTCCTTGCCGGCCAGGACAATGTGTCTTTTCTTGGATGTGGGAGAATAAAATGTGATCTTTCACTCTCACTTGGGCTCTGAGGACACTCAGTATGTGGCCGCAACCTGTGCACCTCAGCTTCTGTTGAATTAAGAATTATTTTAACCCCGAGTGGGAAGATTAAGTGGTGGGGAATGATGTCCATTACCAAACGCAATGATCACAATGGTTTCCAGTCTGAGAATAACAGTTAAAAGGACTAAATTCAATTTCATTCAAATAGCCAGGAGTTGACTTGTTCCATAAAGTCTGAAAAGCTTTATGAAGAAACCAGAACATCAGAGAGACAGAATCACAACGGCTGTCAAATGCCAACTGGTCTGACTGAGGCTGGTCTTTTCTGGTTTAACTAGGCGTGAAATTTATACTTCTCATATCACCCCTGTGTCACTGACCCAAGGTGACACTAAACTTAAAAAATATGTGCGTGTGTATATATATATATATATATATGTTACAAAAGGAAATTGCACTACACAATTTAGTAGATACACACATATTACACATCTGTCCCTCCTTAGAGAACCCCCACCCCCCCATTAAAGGTTTTTCCCAAATTGAGGGTCTAAGGACAGGGGATGTTATATTGCTATACAGACTATAAAGCCCCCTGTGGCAAATCTGTGATTTGCAAGACTTAACTACACAAATAAAATTGACGTTAGTAGATAGGAGTCTCGTCTTTTCAAAACTGCCAAAAGCAGCTTAACAAAGGGAATCTCACGGAGGGGTGCATTAAATGTTAAAAGACTTTTCTGGTGACCTTCCCATTTTGTTTTGTTGCCACCTTGCCGCTGTGAGATTTATACCTTTATCTCAAACAACTCTACATGAATGAAGCAAAAACAACCCCTGCACCACAGAGGGAAAACGCTTGTCCGAATGCTTTAGCCGAAAAATCGTACTCTATTTTGCCCTTTTATCACAGCAAACTCATTATCACTGAGAGAAAAGAAGAAAGCAAAACACTTTCATAGAGACAAAAAAAGAAAAATCCCTTTTTGACCTTTGGTAAATGGCACCTGAGAATGAATACTTGAATAAACGCCTGCACCAAGAGCTTTTTGATGAATGCTACAATCTGAGATGTTGGGTAATTTTATTTTTACAGATCTCATGGGAGAGGACCAAATGGAGGTGTGCATAATACACTTTGTGGCCCTTTTAAAGCACTGACCTTGACAGTGGTAATATAACCTCACACATCCTTTTAAAACGCGTGGTGAAAGCACACAGTGATCTCGGCTTTTGTGCTCTTTAATCATTTAGACACCTTGACAAAAGTCACCTATGAGCCGCGCCATTGTCTGTAGGCTGCATCTGACTGATGATAGGTTTTATAGGAAATTAAAAAAGAGAAAATCATTTAAAGAGGGTTTTATTTACAGTCATGACACACAATATAACCACAGAGCAGGAACATCATCCGTCAGGAAGCTGGCTGTTTTATCACAGAGCTCTGACAAAAACAGAATTACTCTAGCACAAGAAGATAAAGCTAATGTTTACATATAAACTACTTTTCTCAATGACAGACAGGGAAAAACACTACAAAAATCTCCCTTTATTTAATGTCTCAGAATGAAAGTTTATACCCTTTTGAAAGGGTGGGACACTATATGTAATTGTCCAGGTTTTATGACGCATGACACACAGGTCATTTGTCTTCAGCTTAACAGGTAATTTCCTCCTGTAGATCAAGTGATGACCTAAAAGGACAAGATCATCCTGTGCGTGTAACCTCTAATATGAAAGTTATTTCATATGTATCGTTGCATACTATAGAAGATTCACCTGCCAAACTGTCATCTATATATTTCTTTTCATTAAGATTATATTTTCATAGTTTTTGATTTAAACTTTCTATGTGTGTCATTTCAATATTTCTTTTAACACTGTAGTAAAAACATAATTATCTACAGTTAAGTGCTGTTAAAGGACATTCTAATATTAATTTTAAATCTAATATGATCAAAAAGTGTAATGAAGGATAATTGTTAAATCTCAAATATGTCATATATGTGTTTTATAATTAGTAAACTCAGTTCAAATCAAATCATGGCAAGATTTTTGTACATAAGGCCATTTATCTCAGCTTTTGCCGTTAGGGATAGGATCCTCCATGGACACACTTTTCTGCCAAATTTAGCACAGTTATGAACATTTCTGTATTTCTTTTTTCCCCCCTCTCTGCTCTCACAGGGGTCATTTGGAAAAAGATGATGTCACATACTTCGTCAAACCAATCACAATCTAGCTGGAAACGGATTTGACAGTTGGTGGGTTGTGAGGTTGTAGTTCAAGCTTTTCAGCTTGGAGAAAAATGTTAACCATTCCAGCAGCTAATTACACTGCTATCTGACAAGTGCTGCAACAATTTGTCAGTTAATAAAGTAGCTACAGAAAATGAATGGTCCATTTTCCTATTTTATCATGGAAGTAATTCTGCAGTATTTGATGGTTCCAGCTTTTTTAAACTGTGAGTGAATGTGCTGCTTTTCCTTCTCTTAACATAGCAGTAAATTAAATATCTTTGGGTCTTTGACTGTTGGACAAAACAAGCCTTTGATAACATCACTTCTGGCTGTGGAAAAAATGTGATGGACATTTTTCAGATATTTCTGATGTTTTATAGACCGAGCAACTAATGAACTGTGAAATGTAGTCCTGTTAGTTTCAGCCCTGGATTATACACATCTTCACCAGCAGAGAAAAGACAGGTCAACATCAGAACATGTTTAGGCTCACAATATAAATTGGCAAGACTTTTTATTTTAATCATTCCCTCTACTTTAGAGTGGTGATGCACCCTGCTGCCACTAGTCCATTAATGAGAACTCAAACTACACCCACACAGTCCTGATGAAGCAGATGAGCTGGATTTTGGGAGTTTAACTTGTAATAAATAATATCTCTATCCATATATATAATATTACCTGAGGATGTTTTTTTAACTTTGATTGTGCTTATTTATTCATGAATGTTTTGTTACAGTACATAGAAATAGTTTAGATTTAAAGGTTTCTGGGGGTTTTAATGATAGCAAAAATGAATTCTGGGTCTGTCAGCTGATCATAATTGAAGACATGGCTATCTTCTATCTATATTTTAGTTTTTGTGTTGCCTTATGAACGTGTATTCTTCTGTTTGGATCACAGATTGTGCCTTCAAAGTGTTTATCAGTCAGAACATTGTTTTGATTTTTAGAAACCTCTTTGATTCTGTTTGTTTTTCATTTTCTGACTCATTTACTGCTTTGGTGTCTTTGAAATCAATTTGTCCAGTTTTTTAGTATTTCATCCCTCATGTGTTCTGCCAAAGACACAAAACACACACCGTTTCCTGTTCGTCCAAGAAAAAGCAGCTGGTCACTTTGTGTCTGCACTTAACAAAATACCTCCACAGCCACACCACTCACCTCATGTTAGAGCTATTAAAAGCAGCAAAGTGGACAGATGTTGTAGATTAGTACTTTTAAAGAGTGGTGCATCTCTTATTCTGTTATAAAGTATTCAAATATAAACTGTTCTCTATGGGAAAACTTCTCTTTGACATTTTCCTCTGACACACAGAGAAAAAAAGTTTCTGCGCCTCCTGCTGCGACAAAGCCCATTTTCTTCTTTGTCTTTCATCTTGCTGTCATGGCAGTGTGTCACTCTTCTTCTTGCTTATTAAAGATGAAAACACTGTGATCAGGTGAATTTTGTTTTATTAATCAAACGCCAACAGGCTGTTCCAGTGTCTAAACATAATACTGTAAACAGCAGCACATCCAAACAGACACTGGAAGGTTATTTAATGTTTCTATATATGAGCAGTGAAGCAGCTGCTGTGCATTAATCTTAAGATAAGAGTAGCTTGTGTATGTACACTTCACTGTGGTAAAAGAGCTTCCTGCTCTTCTTTTTAAAGTGGGGGAAATGAATAGCTGTGGGTGTTTAATGCGTTCATGCTCCCTGTAAATTGACTTTTAATATATAAAAGATTAAAATCCAGAGGAACCATCAATAATTGAGAGAGGCATTAGGCAAACAGCACACAAACACTGAGATCAAGAGAAAGACGGCTCGGTGAGACACAAAGGACACAATTAACGATAGAGGGAAGGAGCAGCTTTGAAGGAGAGAAAAAAAAGTAAAAGGCAACAAACTATAAATGTTTGAGTGGGAAAGAAAAACGATCGGGTAAAGCCTTTCTCACTGCTGCTGTTTATTTTAATTGAATTTTGCACAGTTCATTTATAACATATCTTATTTATACAGAGCATATTTCCTGAACTGTACATGTGGAAAACACTGCTTTCTTTGCCTTTTAACAAGAACATTATCCAGTTATCCAGTGTTAAATCATCTCAAGCCAGTATTTTACAAACTCTCTTTTCTAAAAGTATCTAAAGTAACTGTTTTGTTTGACAGCAGATCATTTCAGGTGAAGTGAAATAGTTTTTTTCATGTGTTAATTCTACTTCAACTTGTTTTTGTTATACTATCTCTTTTTTTTTGCCCCTGTTTAATTAAAGTTTTGGCTGTTTTGCAAGATGTCAAACATCTACCAACTTATTATATGTGGTAAGAATAAGACATCAAATATAATGCAATGAAATCTAAAGTCACAAAAAACTGTTTACCTGCCCACTCAGAGACTCTGCTTGTTACCTCTAGACTCTAGAAAGTCATTGCGCCCACTTACACTTTCACATAAACTACAACTATTGTTTCAAACTATATATATAGATTGAAAAAACAAGATATTAAATGTTAATTAGTGAGTTTTTAGTGAGTGCTGGTGCTAGACAACTTCTCCTGCTTTCTGTCTCCTGCTCCGTACCTGTAATGAGCCTATACTTTTTTGCCCTCTCAGGTGCAACACAACAAACTGTAAATTACAACACTGACATATTATCATCTTGTATAGTTGTCATCATGGCAGACATGTTAGCAAATAGCTGCTTAATAAATATCCAACAATCTAATAGTTTTTTGTCTGTGAATAAAAGTCCAGTATTCACTCTACTCTAGCTTTGTTGTCTGGCACTATAGCTCCTAAATGCTCCACTGTGTTCACCAGGTAGTTGTTAAGTTAGTCTGTGTTGGACAGGTAGTGCTCACATTGTTTATCAGAGCTTTTATCAGAGCACTGCAGAGTCAGGTGATAATACGTTTTGAGTTTGTCACCAGCAGCCAATAAGATATGAAACTTTTGGAAATACAGTCCATTCATTGACAAAACACATATTAAGGCTGTTATGTGCTCTTATTTGTGTCAACTGTGTAACTGCAGTGTTTTTTCATGGGTCAGATCATTCCTGCTCTCTGTTCTCTACACACTGAGAAAATTATTTGATCTCCTGCTGATGAAACCATTTCAAAGCTCCATTGAACACACTCAAAAATGTTAGTTTTCCCAAACATTGAATTTTTGGGAGCTATTAAAGACTAATCAGCAGCTGTGTTGTTGATGCTGCTTTCACATCATATTTGCTCTACAATACATCTTCCCACTTTCTAAACTCCATTGACTGGAGTTGACAGACGGTAAAAAACTATTGACGTGTTGAGAGCCACTGTCAGACTTCATCAGCTGTTACATACGACTAAATCCAGTGATATAAGAGGACATTCATTTACCAATGGAATATTGGTGTTGATGTGTTAATGCGGAGGGCCTCTGGACTGATGTGCTTATATTTTTGTTTTATTCTTTCTACACTCATTTCCAAACTAATTTAAAAAGACAGATGGCTATGCTTATTAAGTAGCACCAAGAGAGACAATTAGAGCGAGAAGCGAGCACTATATGGAGGAGCTACTGTAGTGAGTCCCGCACTTATTGGGAATCAATGACCCCCGCACAATGATTTCAACTTGTCCTAACAAACTGTATTGATTCTGGACATCCAGCAGGGTTTATTGTTTTTTGTATCTCAAAATGATTTCCTCTTTCTGGGACATTAAGGCACATAAACAGTCTCATAAATCTGAGCTTCAGACTTGCTTGTCAATGTGGCAACGCAACAAAAAATAAATCAGAAAGGGAAATTGAATGTTTTGGGTTTTTTTTAGTGAGGCTGGATTTTTGATGGAAAGGAGTAAACATATTGAAAGCCTGAACAAATAACTCAGCACTTTCCTCTGCCGCCTTGCAACTGCTTCAGTAGAAAGAGCTGCTGTTACAATGAGTGATATGTTGAAATACAATACATCAGCTCAAAGGTGGCTTTTTATGCTGTGCTTCTATTCAGTCACAATTACTGCTGCATTCTACAGATTTGCCTCAGAAGATTTAGTACATCCTTGAAACTAGAGCATTGCTTGCGAAGCTCAGAAAATATTTTAAGAGGCTTTGTTTTACGTAACAGTCAAAAGTTTAGATACACTTTCTCATTCAGGAAAACGACAGAACATTTAACTGACACTGTACGTAACAAAGCCTCTTAAAATACTTATGTTTACCTTTACCACTGACAGAGTAATTATGAAAAGATTTGTGTTGTGACTGGAACCTCTTTTCTTCATCACAGCACAGAAGAAGCATTTCTGTCAGGTCATAGTGCCCAATTTGGATTTATTACTCAGATTTCTTTATTTATTTGTTTATTTTGGTTTGCCAGTTCACATTTTTTCTTTAAATGTGGCCAATATCAGATTCCAGTGTGAGTGGCTCATAGTCTCTCAACCCAACTGGTAAAGGCAGATGGCCGCCCACCTAGAGCCCGGTTCTGCTTGATTTTTCTTCCCGTTAAAGAGGACCTTTCTCTTGCCGCTGTCGCCAAGTACTTGCTCATGGGGGAGTGTTGGATCTCTGTAAATTAAATAACAAAGTACAATCTAGGCCTGCTCTATGTGGAAAGTGCCTTGAAATGACTTTTGTTGTGTTTTGGTGCAATATAATTAAAACACTGATTGATTGATTGATTGATTGATTGATAGCCCTGAACTGCACAAAAAGAACAATAACAAACAAGTCACACTGTTGTATGAGTCCACTGAAGTCACTGTTCATGTGCAGTAGAAGCCAGTGAATTGGTGAGCAGTAGAGTCAGAGCCAGGAGTGGTGGGATTGTGATGTCAATAGCTTCACAGAAACAGATTACATTCAAACATTCAGGAAGTTAAGAGCTCCTTTTTATTACATGTGTCAGCATTTTTCCATAAGACTTTTGTGGCAAAATGCTCAGTACAGGTGACCCATCCCACTGAGAGAGTACGTACGAGAAATTCTGATTTGCCTGTTTATACTGTGGTCGCAATTTCTAAAAAATCAGACCTGTATCTGATGGACATATGAAAGTGGCCCAAATTAGAATAGAAATGATCAGATTCCTAGTGATTTGTACTGTTCACACTGAAAAAAACCCAAAAATAAATCTGACTCACATGACCAATAAAAAATTAAAATCATTGGGACACTTTTACCTGTAGTGTGATTGAGTCAGAGTCTCAGTTGTATTTCAGATCAAATTAAAGCGTCAGAGTAACACCCAAAAACACACAGCAGGTACATAGGACTCACCTGCTTCAACAAGAGTGAATATAGAACAGTTACACTTACAGTTTTCAGGTGATATTATTACTCACACGGATATCACAGAGTAACAATGAGCCCATTTGCACATGAAGTGCTCTCATTAAGCACCAGATGGATTTTGTCTCATAGGAGAGGAATAATTAAGTTGAAATCAATACTAGAATTACAGAGGTGAAACTGGAGCCTACAGTACATTAGCTCTAAAGTATTCACGCTGCAAAAATCCTTATCTCCACTCTGAGATGGCCCTGCAGGGAAATTGACTTCATCCTCAGAGATGCATAATCTCAAATATAACTCTACACCTTAAATGTGGCAATTACAGCCATTTACAAGCAAGGAGGCCCCAATGAGTCTCTAATATTCCATAGCTCCAGACTGCAAGAAGTTATTTCAAAATTCAAAAATAAAGACAAGAACATGAATGGTGGGGGTGATTATTTAGAGACTGTAACCTGTTTATTTATTGGAGCTACATTGTTTAATCAAGTGTAGCATGATTTTGATATCTAAGACTGCCCATTGTTAAAGGAACAGCAGTGAAACGAGGGAATCTTGATGCTTTTGGCATTTGCTTATCTTAGCAGGCACAATACAAAGAGGCAGGAAAGGTTGGAAGACAGAGACAACAGTTAGAAATTAAAGGATAAACTTTGGAGAACTGAGCCACGAGAGCACTTCATTTTTACTGCCAGTTATAAGAGAGAATATTATCTGAAGAACTACATGCACCTTTTTAACAATCCCACATACTACAGTACCAAAACAATGAACAGCTTTGCTCATTGTATTTCATATGTATCATGTATCAGATGTAGAATATCTGGAATCTGTCCAAATGTTTCCAGCCTTGTTACATAAAGGACAAAATGACACATTCCTGCATTGGCACTGGCTGAACATTGACATTAGACATAGATTTACAGTACAGAATCTACAATATGGAAACTGAGCTGTTCTTAGATCAGTGGGATGAACTGTAAAAAAAATCAGACCACACTTTTGGAAATGTCAACAAAGTTTACAGCCAAGTGATGTGCAAAAACTCTGACCCATGACCTACTTACTGTATAAATATATACTCTATAAATGTATGTATAGAGTATAAATACGTTTATGTACACACTTGAGTGCAAGATGATATTTTTTTTACATTTCACAGGAAGAGGAAAGAGCTTGATATATAAATACCCATAAATACTTTTCTGACTTATTTGACACATTGACATTAAGAAATATGAGAAGGGATATGAACTTCTAAAATTCCTATTTTTATCTCATAGTTTTTTAAGTCAATATTTCTAAACTCAGTCTGTGCCCATCACAGCTGAAATGATGGCAGAGCCGCTGCCTGTCATAGACTCCATTGAGCATATTGAGGCTATTGTAACTGATGGACCATACAAGAGAGCAGATTCACTTCTTACAGCAGTATATAAAAGCAGATGTATCCTGTCATCAAACTGTAGAACCCAAACTAATAAAAAGGCAAACCTTAATAAAGCTGCTTAAATTGCCAGCTCTATCAACTTACTGCTGCTACAAACTTTTAGTATTATTCAGCCAAAGAGACAGTTGAATAGTGTAATACTGGTATGTCAAAAAAGTAAAATGTCCTACAAGAGATTAAGTAAAATGAGCAGCAGCAAGTTCAATTTGAAGGCATCA
The DNA here is from genome assembly GCF_027409825.1 of Scomber japonicus. Classification (NCBI taxonomy): domain Eukaryota; kingdom Metazoa; phylum Chordata; class Actinopteri; order Scombriformes; family Scombridae; genus Scomber; species Scomber japonicus. Next base: position 21,677,414 of record NC_070585.1, on the reverse strand, counting down.
TCCTTGCCAAGTTAAAGACGATGCTGATTAAGATTCAGCACTAGCAAACACCTAAATCCCTTCAGAGCCCCGGATGTGGATTCACTGTCAAGGTCCGGCAGTGACAACAAGACTAATTACTCCATAATGTGAATCATCCCTCTCTTTCAACCCGAGACAGGAGTCCTGGGTCGCTGAGAACTGGCTGGGTGATTACAATGTGGCCTCATAAGCATCGGCCATACATACAGATTAACCGTGGTCCAATCCATCAACACAGAGAGCTGGTTGTTACCACAGTGAGTTAGCATGCAGTTCCATCAAAAAGCCCCTTCGGACAATTTTGTCTAGTCTGACTTTGTTTTCTTGAGGGTGTGTGAAACAGGCGCTTACATATGGTGATACATATTCAACAGCCTTTACATTGTCTGCAGTCTGAAAGCGGAACGAGAAAGTTTTTGAAGCACTTTCACTCTTTGATGTGTTCATTTACATTTACAGAAGGTTTGCTGAATTATCTGCATCCCTTCTTTCAAAAAAATTGACTCTGTTCAGCCACATTAACCATGGACAATAAATTCAGTTTTGATATTCTTTGTGCCGTTTCATTTCATGTGGCTATTATATTCAACATAAAAAAGATGCTGTCTGAGTAGAATATTGCTCTTTTAATGGGCTTTTTGGCGACTTTTGAATTAGTTAAATTCACATGTCAAATGTCTAAATCTGTGGAACATAATCACACTCACTGGACCGAAACATTTATACAAACATCTGTCAAATATTCACATCTGCTGGAGACATGCAGATCAATACAAACAAGTGTTTGGTGGAAATTGGATTTTCATTCAGTTAAATCAATTAATTTTAGCCTGCTTTTTCCAAGATAACAGAAACAACACCAAACAATGCCACATGTTAATGTCTTTGAATTTCAGCACAAATAGACGTTCAGTCCACTGTCTGAATACTATTATTATTATTATTATCATTATTACAGTATTTCATATTCATTGAACAAAAAGAAGCTCGACTTCTCATTTTTCCTGTCCTGGCCTCACAGCAACCACTTAAATCTTTCTCCAAAATATGTTTTTTTCCTTCAATAGATTTCTCCTCCAGAGTTGTTCTCATCACATTTTAACGCTGTTTATATATTACTCGCTGTCAGCTGACAGCTGGCATGAAGTGTAGACTGACATTTGAGTGTAGATAGACAGCCTCCATCCACGGTCCTGAGCGCGAGAGACAAATGTGACGAGCAGTGAGGCAAAGAGAGCGAAGCCGTCCAGTGATTGATACAGGTGCCACTGCGAGAGGTCAGAGCCATGCCTCAAAAAACGGGGCCATCGATTCTCCTGCCCTTTAAACAAACAAAGGGACATCTCTGCATAGAGCCTCTGCTGTGCTGTTACAGGCTCCGACGTCTTCTGGGTCCTCTGAAATAACTCCTTACATCAACATACATCTCAATGTCACACTGTAATCACACGTAGGTGAAAAACAGCAGTGTTTTCAATATTTATTCAGAGTATTTTTGCATTGTCACTGTACTTCATGCAGGGCTGAAACCCAGTTTTTCCTCACTCTGGGAGAAAAGCGCTACACTATTTTTAGTTTTAATGCCTTTCCTCTATCTCCATTTGCCTCATGTCTTTTTCCTGATAGAGCGCTGTTGAGAGTTGCTTGGGCATTGCTGAAATCTATTCCCCTCCTGCTAAGGCTGCTGTTTAGAGGCTCTCATTAATAAGAGAGGAATGTAAGGAAACCAGCATGATGAGGAGAGGAGGGCCACCCCCCCCCCCCATTCCACCGCAACACCCACCACCCACCACCCAACCTGAGGTAAGACAAACCACAGTAAACACAAGAATATGGGGAGGGGGGGAATTTGAGTCCAGGAGTCTCTTGGTGTGCTAATAAAGTGAAATGAGGGCTATCGTTTATCACATGTGTGTGCCACTGCTGCGATCCAAAAGAAACGGTGTGTGGAGGGTCGGGCACATGTTTGTGAGGTGATTATCTCTGTAAACGCAGAGAGAACTGGGTGGGCACAGAGCAGTTGGTGGGCTACAGAAAAGGTCAGGCTTTAAGAGTGAGTGCGAGAGGTCTTTGCCACTTCAAACATCCGGCTTCACAATATGCACATGATTCTGTTTTATGGTCACGTCTCCCTGCAGCTCAGCTGGCATGTGTTAGTGCCTGATAGCCTCAAATAAACAGACCACAATCATCTTTTTTCTTCCTTTTCTGCTGACCTCTCCAAACAGACTCATATCAGAAATATGCCTTTGTTGTAACCATGCTGTTTCCATATGACACGATATTTGAGTTTATTTTGTTTGTTTTTAATCACCAAAGCAGTTTACCTTTAGGAACATGATACTTTGTTTTTATTAGATTACTCAAAAAATATCTACCCCAATTGATACTGTATATTATTGTAGATCAGTATTGTAGATCAGTCTCATCAGAAATACATCACTATCTGTTAATGGATCTGTAAGCAGAAATTGACAAAGGCTGGAGAACATGAGTGGTGTAGTGTACACAATTGTGTGTGCAGTCACGCACCTTTTAGAGTGTTTTGTGCTTAAGTTAAAAAAACTAAAAAACATGATGGACAAAAGTATTGAAATAAGTTAAAGTTTGAGTTAGATCAGCATGGAAAACCCTGTAGTTACTTACATTCATTTAATTGTGACCAATGTTTCTTGTTTAAAGTTATTTCTCATCATACAGTAGTTGTCTCGTATTTAGAGATGCACTGTGAAATTGTGTTTGCCCTATTTAAAGAATGTGGGCATTTAGGAGGAACAGCAGGTCTGATAAAAGATGCTTATATGTTGCATAATAGGAAATGAAGGATCTAGTGGTTTTTTGTTTTGACCCATAATAGGTAATTCAAGTCAGGATATCTTGGCATCTGCTACTTTGATTTTGACCAATGTATGTTCTAATCTGTTGCTTGTGATTCCCCAGACTTTATGAAAGTGCAACACCAAGTGACTGGAGTGCCCCTTTAAATGCTTTTCTAATCATAACACATTTGCAAAACTGAACGTTTTAAATCATGCATTGTTTACATCCATGTTTCCTAGCTTGAGTCCTTCATCTTACTTTTCTTTGTTGGTGCATTGTAACGTTTCTCTGCATGTCATCGCTACACACTACTGATCAGAAGAACAGTGTGAAACAGGGATGTGTATTGTGTGCTTGTGCAGCCTTTTGCATGATACACACACAGCAGGGACCTACTCATAAAATACATTGCTCCTACTAGTTATTAACAAATAACCCTAACCCTCCACAGGGAACTTTAAATGTTAAAGTCATCTTGGTGAATATTATTTGAATGCTATATTTCTTTTTTACAGCTCTTAAAAAAAAATATGTGGAGTGTTATGTTTCTATGTTAACTGATATTGGTGTCGGGCTGAAATAATATCTGTGCCAAACTCGAATACTAATACTACGACCTGCAGAATAAACATTGACTCAATACAAAATATAAACACGCACAAATGGTTTGAACAGAGGGCATTTGATGGCATTCAATTAAACAGATTGCAGCATTTCATTCTTATTATCCAGTTGGCTGTGATATTTCCAGTCTGGGCAGCAAGCATTAATTCTCTGGTAAATTGCACTAATCCATTCCTGTGTAATTAATCACAAAAAAATCTAATAAGACCTTTTGAGAAGATGAATGAACCTTATTTACCTTAATTCACGTAATCGTTCCGTCCATGATTCACTGTGCTTACAGGGTTGTAGTCCAAAGAAAGACATTGAACAGGGTTTGAATCATAATACAAATTGGCTTATGGAAAGTCCCAAATAGGAATAACCATGTCGTCTTGAGTTAATAGTAACAACATTATGACTTGTTAAAGGTGATACCAATACAGATTTTTATTGGATTTTTTTTTCCTGGAGCATGTAGCTAATATATTGTTCTCTGTAGAAATGCCAAAGAGTGTTTCCATGAGATTTGTATTGGTCACAGGTTGGAGGGGCCTCTGTGGCTACCTTAAGACCATCACGGGACAGAAAAAGTTATTTTAAGTGGATGAACAGCTCCTCAAGGAAACTATTGACTTTTCATTACACATTTTACAAAACGATAAATCCATTTAACCCCAATCCACATTCAATCGAATGACTTCTTTCTGTTTTATGTGATAATTAAATAAGAAGTATTTACAGTACGTGTATGTAAGTGCACATTCTTTCTCTCCTACACACACCTCCACCCCAAAAACAGCTAAAAAGCAAGCCGTGCAGGAGGTAATCGAGTTGTGAATGTGTTGTGGAAAATAGAAGCAAGCTCTCGGTGGGTTGTCTGCCAGAGTGATGTAAGACGCGTGTATACAGTGAGAGGAAAGGTCATCAGTGAGGGACCCATAAATCGTTCTGACACTCAAAGACCGAAGCACATGTTTCTAATCAGCTCAGGTTCAAATAATATTATGGTTGAAGAATTCACCGCTGCAGTCATTAGCTGTTATCAAAGACTAACTTTAGTGTGGCGAGACTCGAGGGGGGGCTTACGGGTTTAAAACCACTGGGAACTTGAGGCATGAAGAATAATTATCTACGTTCACAGTGAGTGATTCAGGCAGGTGGAATGCTTTCCGCTTTTCTGCTCAAACCCGCTTGTATTTTCTACAGGCTGACTAAATATTTCTGTTTAAACGTCACCTCATGGAGGTAAACATTTTAGCAGCACCCTCCCATCACGCACTCACCACACTCTACAGCTCTTCCAGCTCAAGCTAAACTTCTATAAACATCTATTGTAGGCCAGCCAGAGACAACAGCGAGTCCAAAACCTTAAAAGTTAGCTTGTTTGTATCACTTCCTGCCTACTGCGTGACAAGCAATTATTCCACCCCATATATCTCACTGAAGACTGTTTAGATACCCACTCTGCACTGGAGGATGAGCTTGGCAGCACTGTGGCAGTCATTTCCACAATGGACTTCCTTTTTTCACGTAACGCCAGCCAGTAATTTGCTCATACTTCTTTACAGCTCACCCAACCATAAAAAAAGCCTTAAATCCTGGAGCTAAAACAGGGATTCAGCGCCAGAGGATATGCTGTTTTTTCTTTTTTTGTTTTTGTTTTTGTTTTTGTTTTTGGGGGGCAGGATGGAGGTGTTGTGTGATAGAGGAAGTGAGCCTGTTTCGAAAGGAAATCTGTATTTCCTGTGTGTGAACGTCTCTGAGGTTAATTATTACAGTACAGACAGTAATTTGCTCTTTGTATTGGTACTTATCTCCTCTCACAGCTGGTGTGTTTTGCCAAGTGGACGGCCATTAATCAAGCCTTTCTCCTGCTGGACGTTGGACTATCCATCACCCCTCGCTCTCTCTCTCTTTTTCTCTCTCTCTCTCTCTCTCTCACTCCCCCACTCTCTCTATCCCTTTACTCCCTCTGCTACTGTACCTCGCTTGTCCTGAGAGGCACTAAACCTTTTCATTTTACATGCCCAAGTGCAACCTTGAATATAATTTCTGCATTTTCCTGCAGTGACAGGTTGAGTGAGCCTTGTGCTCAAATTGGAGCGTTTTACAGGAAGTAGGTGTGATTGGTTGAAGTGGGCTGTTTGTCTGTCACTCAGGAAGAATGGCTAAACGAATGCAATCATTTCACGTCTACTCGACTGACAGTGAAATACCTATTCACAGGCTACACTATTAATCATTAAACTGTTGAACGTTGCTTCATGCCACTTGTCCGTCTCCTCGAAGACCATGAATTAAAACATAACAGAAACAAAGTTGATAAAAATTCAGGCTTGATGTTATGTAGAGCTTTCCTTCAAGGGGTGTTAAAAGGCAGTTTGAGCCTGAGTCTATACTGAATGCTAATTCTTAGGAGGTTTTCAGTATGTAGTGAGTGGAAGAGTGACACATTTTACAGTGTGAATACTGCTTGATTTTTCTGTGCTATTGATGCACACTATTTTGTTCCACAATACAAAGGAAATTGGAAGAGCTCTTTACAACTTGATTTTTTAAATATATAGTTTTGTAAAATCATTGTACTTTCTCTGTGACTTTTAATTGGTAGTAGCATTTAAATGTTGCAGTTTGACTAATGTTTGTTGGTGGATGTTTTATTACTTGTTAGTTCAAAATATTAAAAAAACACTGGTTTCTAGTGTACAACTGCAACATAAAATATACAGTGATCATAAGTGCTATGGATTGTCTAATAGAAGCCGGTATTTAAATAATGGTAGAGTCTCACGTAATATCCAGAGCCTAGGCAAGAATTAACAAATGATGGCTGCTGGCTAATGAAGGCCAGAAACAGAAATATTGTTTTCAGTCACTAATGTGTAACGACCGGGCCGAGGGGGAAACCCTGGCGCTGCATGAAAAGAATGAGACTCCCCTCTTCCCATTTCTCAAGAGCCACCAATAACAAGGGATTTGCTGCCCTTTAAAGGTTTTATTTAAAATCCTTAAAGCCTCAGGGTGGGCTAAAAAGACAAAAAACACTAACCTTACTCCTAGCGTGACTCCTAGTGTGAAACAGGAGAAAATAGACTTAAACAAAACTTGGGCCAGTATCTCATTTATAAATCTACATACAGCTTCTTACACTGAACATGCTGGCTGGCAGGTTGGTTGAAAATGGAGAGAGGAGAGCCGTGCAGGAGTCAGAGGAAGCTGGCCTTAAAAATGAAAGCTCAGTGGCTGGAACCAATAAGCCTACTGTTAATAAAACTTCACGCTTCATGTACATGTTAAATTAAAAGCCTACCACGAACAGGAGTATGATGCCCTTCAAGCTGTTGGGAGGCATCTGATGTGAAATATTGGCACAGGAGGTGTTGAGTTTCATCGACAGTAATTAACAACATTTGAAAAACTGCAAAAGGATGCAACAGGAAATAATTAGTGATTGAAAACTGTTTATGTCAGAGGAGTAAAACTCATCAGCATTGACGAGTATGACATCCCTCTGTTGTCGTACGGATGGAATAAGTGCAGATGAAATGTATGTTGGCCTAAATTTATTAAGACAAAGACAAGTTTGTATTTACAACACATTGAAATGGGAGCAAATAAAGGTCTGTTTTGTTTAGCTTAACTGCAGACAGAAGCCCCATCCATGATTTCAGAATCTACAGTATATGGTACATACTCTTGCTATCTCGTAAGCAAAAATGCCTTCATCTCATATCAGATGGGATTCAACTGCTAACACACAAAGCCGTCGCTGCCATCTACTTCATAGAGAACGTCACTGGCCTGTCCTCCCTATCAGCTCTGTTTTGTTCCTCTTTGCTCTGTCACTCTAAAGCAGATCTGTAAAACAGTGGGTGATCTGCCAGCTTGTGCCTCTAAAAAAAACCCTTCCAAGTCTTTTGTCTGGGATACAGCTCACAGGCAGACACTCACAGAAACACACACACACACACACACATACATATACATAAAACACTCACACATGCACATTCAAAGACTCCTCATCAGGTTTATGAGCTGTAACCCTGCTGCATCATAAATAATCCAATCTCCTCAAAACAATGCAAAAAGGGGGCTTGTAGATGTTACTGTTGCTTCTTCTTTCACTGTCTGACCTGATAAAAAAGAAAAGAAAGAAAAGAAAATGGGATGCAAGAGAAAAAAAAAAATCGAAGCACATTTTGTGGACGCAGTGTGGAGAGGATTTCAGCGACAGAGGTGGTAAACTGAAGGAGAGAGGGAGAGCTGGTGACTCTGCTCTTGCCTCAAACCAAAATGCACTTATTCTATTTTTTGCATGAGCAGAAGCATAAGGGCTCAAGCTGAGTAAAACAATGATTCAAGGTTGCGGTGATAAATGAGCGTGTCTGCTCTGATAGCAGAAGGTCATGTGCATCGGCCCCCAGTGTGCGTCTGCCATCTAGCACGCAGCAAGGGTGCTCCGTTGGCATGCCACGACACGACAACGCTTTCTTTTTTTTCCCCCGCTTCAACAGTCGCCACGGGCCAATTTCACTGTTTTGTGCATTGAGCTCGAGGCGCACTTAGGATGGGCTCGGAACACAGGCAATTTAGCTTAACTTGTCCAGCAGATGTTGGATTATTATATTTTCAGGCTTACAGGATGAAAGCATGACTGAGTGTTTTGCTTAAGGACAGTAGCTCGCTGATGGAGACGAACTGGCAGCTGCAAGGATCAAACCTGAGATGTTTTAGTGGAGACAGACTGAAATCTGCTCCAGCTATGAGCAACTGTCATGTAATTATGTATTATGTACAGAGGGCACCAAATGCCACATAAGAGAGTGCTGTATTAAACTTTTTTTCCAATTTTGAAAATCAGGGATCATGTACTTCTTCCTGTTAAAAAATGGTTCAAAATTCATGATTACATGAAGATCATAAATAAATAAACCTTACACTCTTCTGCGGAGTGTAATATAATATATTGTGTAACAGTGTTTCTCTCATATCAAGCCTTCCTGTTCTTCATCGAAATATTATTTAAAGGAAACATCCGGTTTGATTCAAATAAATGATTTTCCCCTCTCTCCTTTGCCTCTATCGCCTCCTCCTCTTCAGTTTCATATATAACCTCAGCTCTTTCTCCGCCTCCTCTGTCCTGGGTACAGCTCTCTGTTTGACAAGTGCTTTAGCCCCTCCAGCTTTTCTTCCACAAACAGGTCAGAGGAAGATCAATACTGTGTGTGGATAGGCTGTTATCTCTCTAGGCTTTATCAGCCCCACTTAAATGGTGTTTCACAAAAATTCCTTGAAACGTAATCCCCGGAGATGGAAGACAAAAGAAAAATGGCCCTCTATCAAAATATCAAGTGTGTTGATTCAAATAAGTTTCACTTATCTGGCCGCTGCATATCACAACAATAGAAGCTCAGAGGGGGAAGAAAAGACTATCACTCGGGTAAAGCACTGAATAGCTTGTTGAGCTGATGAATATCCTGAAACGGTGTGTTATTACACATGAGTGTATCTTACAGAGTGTGTACTGGAAGACAGCAGGAAGAATGTTCTGATAAGCTCTGTGTATTTTCAGCCGCCACAGGTAGTACAGAGTGGGGTGGTAGCAGGGAAATGTAAAAAACAGAGAAATGCTTCTTTTTATTAGTGAAGTTGGCAAACAACAGCCAAAATCAACAAAAGCATGCAAGGTGCTTCAGAAAAGCAGTGACAAGTACTTGTTGTGAGCTTTTAGCAGAAATTACATTGGTTACATTAACACCCTGCTGGAATAACGTAGCTGTGTTGTATAATTGAACAAACACAGGCTGTTAAATGAGTTTCAAATGGGATAAAATAGCTTTCACAGACAGCTTACAAGCCTATACTGAGGGCAGAGCATTTCTTGTGCTCTTAACATTTGACATGGGTGAAAAGTGTGTAAAGTTTAGTATTAGTGTTGTTTAATATACAGTAAATGTAATCTCTTCATTTCAATGGACATAAACTAATCTGTTAGTAAGAGCTCAGAGGAGCACTGTCTGGCTTTTACAGCAGTTTGTCTGCAGTCCAAAAGTCTTTTTTTGTATTGTCATGTTTGTCATGGTAAGAGGGCTTTCAAGGTTTCCAAAGGACATGATTTGACCTCCCTTATCTAACATCTTTTCACACCATAACACACTGAGGTGAGGAATAGTTCAGCATTTTAGGAAATATGATTATCCGTTGTGGTGCAGGTAAATTGATGAGAGCAATGCTTCTATCCTCTCCTACAAAAGTTGTATCAATCTTCTTATCTAACTTTAAGCAAGAATGCAAAACACATAATATCATAGCATGCATTATTTAGTGTTTATTTACTGCTGATAAATGCTGAATAGGAAGGTTAAAATCCAGTATTAACCACCTTGGGTAATAATAAAAATCTGTGTGCAAATATGAAAATATTGAACAATGTATACCATCCAGATTCAATTATTTACACAGACAATAGATTTGATTCCAAAAAAGTACCACGTTGGTTTCCACAGGATGTGAATGTTATCTGTTAAATGTGTGTTCCAGTTTCCTCGGTGCCTCCCTCCACTCCAGGCTACTCTTTGCCTGAGGTGCCCTGTGATGAGGAAGCTTTGAAACGCTCTCATTTGGGGTTAGTTCTTAAGCTTTCGTCTTAATCTGCAGATCACTCCTTTATCTGATCAGTGTCTGCATCAGATCTATTTGTATGCAAAACAGGGATTTCTGTCTGTGTGTACAAGGCAAATGAGTCTGTGCACTTTGGTATCCTCACAGCAAACGCACTGTGTTAGATTATTGTTATGCTGTTTCCACCTGATTAGATGCTATAATGATACAGTGTAGAGTGACGGGGAATACAAGGAGACTGTGGTGATGATGAGCAACAAATTTCATGAGTCAGATTTAATCGTCTACTAAAATTAGTCTCCTTCCTTTTTATCTGTCTTCTATCATCTGCAACAGCCACTGCAGCCTGTCCCTCATTGGTTCATCTAAAAAAAGCACTTTGTAATATTTCTATTACTAATAAAACTCAGACTCCTATCTAATCACTATCAGATTTAAGGTTTCAAATACTTATAAGTAGATTATATAGTGGATTGTGTATACGTCTGTGTTGTTTCTATATATGGGCTTTATATATCTTCTGATGTATAATCAATCAATTTGTTGCAGGCGGACGTTTAGAATGGTTTGACACATTGATTAGTGATTAATCTTAATTAAGTTAATTATTTATTTAAACAGTTTCTCTCAAGAGACACACGGCACGAAAATAAACATGTCAAGCATAGACAAACCATAAATGGCACACAAAACAACTTACAAGTTACAAGAGATTTTAATTTTAAACAAATTGACTTTAATTTAGTATTTTGTAGTGAAGTAATCAGCCTTTCAGTTTTCATGTTCACTTCAGTTCTCAGTTCTGCTGTCAGCTGCTGTCTCCCTCTACTGTCAGAAATAGATTTCCCTCCCAGTTCACTGTAATTTTAGTTTAACTCACAAGGTAGGTTGAATTATCAAAGTTTTCAACGTATGGAAGTCATTTGTTCAGGGTTTGTTTTTAATTATTTTTTTATTTTATTTGTTTTTTCATTATGACATATACAACATTCAGCATATGCGGACACACATGCATGTAGACTCATGTTTTCCGGAGGTCACATGATATTGTGGCTGAAGCTCTCCCTGACTGCTTATCTAGACACACAGGGCACGGACATGACTACAGAAGCAATATAATTCCCACAAAATTAATATCTTAACATATAAACCTATACAACACATGCACACACCCACATACATCCACACACAAATGTAATATAATAATACACATATTTCCACATATACATACACAAATGCAGTTGTGTTTAATCAGTTCAGTGTTTGCTCTTCATAGTTTCTTTTCTATCAGTGTCGATGAATCACACACACAGAGACAAAACACGCTGTTGAATCAGGTAAAACTAACAATTAGTACTTTAGCAGATTTACTCCTGAAGCTGTAAAATACTTGATGATAATGATACATGCCAGATGATTTCTGTATAATGTACAGTAGCATTTCTACTAAATAGAAAATACCGGGTGTTGAGATGAACAACATTTTCTGTGCCTCGTGTGCAGTGCAGAATTAGAAGAACTAATCTGAGTACTTTGGCCCCCTCTTGTGGCTACATTACATCTTGTGGGTATTCTGCCCACAAGATGTAGAGTACGGCTCTTTGAGGGTCTAGATAATATATATAATATACTGTAAGTGCTTTGAACCCAACTGAGCCTCATGTTGTAACATGCTGTCTTCAAATTAATCCCTGGCAGCAAATGCTCCACTATTACAGTTTATGTAACTCTGTAGATGTATGTCTTTGAGTCCAGAGAAGTGAATTACAAGGCAATTATAAGTTAGAGCAACCAGTCAAGGGATTTTGATTTGGATGAGAACATCGGGGCGGCCACATGTGTATAATCATGAAAGTCTAATAAGGTAGTGAAGAAATAACAGTTTGCACAAACTCCACAGTTCCTCATAAAAGTTTAGTTCCTTTAACTCAAAAATTAATGTTCAGTTCATGTTACTGTTATTATCATTGGGCATAATTACACATTACATAATCCGCATCAAACACTGACTGGAAATAAGGCTTCTCTAAAAAACTAAAATATATACAAGCACTTAAGCACTTGAAAGAAGTTGGAAGAGTTTCAGCTCAGTATCATTGCATCATGTAAATGCCTGAGTACTAAATGCTAAACGAGACAAACTTCACTTTTACATTTTCATGGCTCTGACTATATTTTGTTTAAATTACTTTTTACTGTTCTGCAGATTCTTGAGCTTCTTTTATTTATCATATTAACTGATCTTTGTTGTGTGTCCTGTTTTCTAAAATTCACACTGATGCAGGATGGTTGACACGTGACAATGAAGAAGTTGGTAACAGGTTACAGTTAACAGTCTAAATGAACAGTGATTCTAGTATAGGATTTTAATGTATTAACATAAAACCGATACTTTGTCATTTAAAATATATGGTGCTATATTTATAGTTGAGGTAAAGCAGGTTGATGGGATGCTCGTTGTCTCTTCCTGTCCCTATATTTCTTACAATGTACCTCGTGTATGAGAAAAAAGTGTATCAACTTTGAGTACAAACAATAACTGTGTGCTGTAAAAGATTTATCTTTTCCTGTAAAAACTAGTGACAAATACAGTTTTCAGGCACGTAGCTCTCAAGAATTTATTTGATTTACTTAAAAGATTGAATGTGAAGCTTTTAAAATACTTTTACTTTATAAAGCCAGTCAAAGAAGGAAACGTCATCTCTTTTCAACAACTTTTGTTTTTTTTTCATTTTTGAACCACCTTTCAGATGTTTCATGTATGTTCCACCTTCAAAGAGCAGCTGGAGGATACCAGTTAATACAGATAAAGCCTCATAACTGTAATAGGATGATACAATACAAAGATACAAGGCCAGAAATGCTGAGTATTTTCAGGTTTCCTAAATCTATTTCACTCAGCACAATGTCTTTATAACCTCTTCATTTTTTCTCTCTTACTCTATAATTATAACATTTAGAGGCCTTCACCTTGATCCATGTCTGATTTAAACCGAACATCAGCTTTCAAACTGTACATGGTCGCTCCATATCTACGAAAACATTCATTTTCGACCACATTTGGCTTTGTCAACATAAAATCATTCAGCATTCACCTCAACTTGCTCCGCTAACAACGGCTTTTGTAAAGAAAATACTGTTGTAGCAGGAGAGGCTCTTCTCTGCTGCCGCACTGTAAGCATTCCACTTTGAAAAGATAATATTTGTCTCTCAAAAAAGTGAGGTCATTTGTAACGGCAAAGTCGATCTGCAACCGATCACAGGCAAGTTTTAACAACATTCATCACCATATTCATTTATCATGGCTCTCGCTAAAGTGATCCATCAACACAAAGATCTGTTTGGCCCTCGATTGTTATTTCAGTTGATTGCTACTAAATCAAGACCTGCTTCAGTTGGCAGATCTCTTCTTCTGTGGTGCTGATGACGGATTCTTCAACATCGCTACAGAAAATGGAGCAGGTTCATTTGCAGTGTTTTTACTGCCAGGAATTATAGCAACGTTTTATTTAAATAAAATCAGATATACCCTGTTATATAATATCACTCTCGGGGACAGATCTAGTACTTCAGTCAAATATATACTATAGTAAAGACTTAGAAGTAGTTTTTAGTTTTTAAAAGGAATAGTTTAACACTTCAGGAAATATATTTATTTGCCTTCTTGAGTTGAGAGTTAGATGAGAAGATTGATTCCACTCTTTTATCTGCACACTAAATACGAAGCTAGAGCCAGGGGATTCATTTATTTTAGCATAAAGAGGAAAAACAAGCCTGGCTCTGTTCAAAAGTAACTGAATCCACCTTTCCACACCTCGAAAGCACTCTAAAAAAAAAAAAAACATTTTTTAATCCATACAAAATCCAAAGTGTGAAACAAGATAAATTGCAGTTTTAGGTGGGGTTATATGCAGGACAGTTTATTGGACTGGCCTAGTGACTTATTTCTTTATGCTATGATAAGCTAACTAGTTACTAGTGTAGTTTTACATTTACTGTGCATACACAATGGTCTTATCAGTCTTGTCATCTAACTCTCATGTGTATACCCTAAAATGTTGAACTACTCCTTAAATATACTTACAGATAAAAACAATAATTGACTGTATGGTCTACATGTTGCCACAAGTTATTCCTGTTAGACTCACAGTGATACAAGGAATTACTGTTTTAGTGCCGTCGCAGACCTCTACAGTGCTATCATGTTTCTCTTTAATGGTTTCTGTATGTTTAGAAACCAGCTGTGGTCTTTATATCTACTCTGTGATATATATTTACTAAAAGATGAGCGGATTAGACCACTTAGCATCTCCCCTCTTCTTCTGTGTGTGAAAGGTTATACAAGTTCAACACCAACACATAACACCTCTGGATTAGGAGCTGTGACTCCCGTATCTCCATCTGTTATCGCTCTGCCGGTGAAGGCATGTTGGTGCGTCAGCCTTCCCCTACAGCAGCAGCACAGCTGTGTGTGGTATTCAGTGGGTGGTATTCAGTGTTCAGCCCGTAAATTCATGGATCAAGTGCGTTGACTCCTGTCCACTACGGTATGTTACAATACAGTCACCCCTCCACCCGTTAACATCTCTGTAGTATTCAGCAGCCAGCTGCTGCAGCTCCCCGTGAACATCTGCTCTCACAGTTTCAGGGTTACTTAAAATGAGACCTGCTCTTAATGCCAAATTAACTAAACTGTTCTGTGCAGCCCCCTCCAGGAATCCACAGAGGAATCTGAAATGCTGAAACACTCAAGATGAGTCACCAATGTAGTCACTAACGTAGCTGTATGATGCTGGCTAAAAACTGATTTTAAACCTGCAATAATTTAAGGAACAATAGGAACAAAGCTATACACGGAATACTGACATCACCTTATAAAGGGGGGCAAACCTGTCAACAGTTGCCTATCTGTACATCCAGCTAAATATTAAATGCTCCACTTTGTTCACCAACTAGTCGCAATCATTGTCTGTTTGCTTTGTGGTTATGTGGCAGGTTGTGCACAGCGGGTTATTAGTTATTTAACCCATTGCTATTAAAAAAAATTTGATTAGTCAAACTTTTTACAGACTTCACTGGTCATTCAGATCAATCTTAACATCTGCTCCTTCTGGGGTCCACATTCTGTTAAAAGTGGTAAACCATCCAACATCCATCCAAAAATACTAAATCAGTTATGTAGTCAACTATTAGTAAATTTCCCTGCTTTACGTATCACTATTAGGGATTTTAATTATGTAAAAATGGTGGGACAAAGAAGACATGTTGATGAATTCAATGTTCTTTTAAGGCCCAACATTGATTTTAAAATATCATTACAACCTTAAATTTTTTTCGTAAATTCACAGAAACCTCTTTTCCATGAACTGCAATTAATAATGACTATATGAAGACTATCATTGTTTGCATTGACTGGACATGCAGTTGAATTAATGTGTTCTGTATAGGGGAGAGTTGTTAAGCAGCCAGCTGAAGATATATATTTTTATTTTTAGTTACAGCTGGCTTAAGTTGCACAGGCTCCAGCTGCACCCAAATTTTTACGAAAAAAATACGGGTTAAGATTGTGTTACAACTGAGGCCAAATTTTGACCCAGACAGTATACATCTTTCAGCCCATAATGCAGCCACTTTACACGATTCATGAGCTTGTTTCTAGTTTTGAGCTCCAGAAAACAAAAAAGAAAACGCCGCCCAGGCAAACATCAAAACTCCTCCAAGTGCTCAAGTGACTTTGAGGTGAAACTTTTCCATTGACACTGCCCAAGGTTTATGCAACTTTGGAAGATCACATGCAGTCACGGACCACATTCTTCGCGTCTCCCTTTTATCTGTATGAGCTGAGCTGTAATGTCGGGCCAGTAAATCACAGCCGGGTCTTTGTGTGTAGACTGAGACGTCCACCGAGCCCACAGCCGCCATAGCAGCCTACTTAAAGACCTTATTTATGCTCTATGCCTCGCTGCACACTTTTCCCAACACGGCCCATTAATCTGAAGAAGAACTGGAAGGAGTTGGCTCATAGGGGCACATTATATCTCAAAACACTTTATCATTGCTGGAATATGTAAAGGAAAGTTCATAATCCTGAAAATAGAAGGCTTTATTTCTTCCTTGTGCAGTGTTACTTTCTACATTAGGTAAATGAAACACGCTCAGTTCCAGTTAACAAAGGATGACGAATAGCCGGAGACATTTGAACAAATAAGCGCACAGGGAAAAAAATGCAGACAGTGGCCAGTTTTCACATTTTATTGGTGAGAAGCAAAGTGCTCACCCCTCTTTTCCCACTCTGCTTTATTTATTTCCAGCCGATTGTCTTTCTGCACCGTCTTTTTACGGCTCTCCCAGCTTGTGTCTTTATGGAGCCACAGGAAAATACACTACGTCTCGCTTAATCATCAGTCAGCCAGTGGAGAGGAGCCATTTCTTCTGTGTGGTCCCCACTGCAGCATCTAAAAAACTCCACCAGCGCTGCTGGAAAACAGTCATCTCTTTGGCCGTCACACTTGAGTGACGCTCTGTTCGTCACAGTGCTGAGGCACATCACATGTCTGGCTCTAGACTTGGAAGTGCCGGACCCCGCGAGGCGGTGGAGGCGTCCTGATGGTTTGTGTGTCATGAGAGAGGGGGTGTGTTAGGGTCAGCTGCGAGGTCACCGACAGCTTCATCCTAGCTTCAGTCAAGACACCTTGAAACATCTCTTTGTGTCTGTTGGATTTTTGAAGATATATTAGGTAAAACATGTGCAGGTGTGTTTTAGCCACTAAGTGGAGGAGCTGCTGTACACATACCTTGCATGCTAAGCACACATTTAGAACATATATATATTTGCAGTGCCAAAGGGTCGACATTTATCAAGCCAGATACAATATGGAAAAAGTCAGAAGGTGGCGTTGTTTGACTCTGATGCCAAATACAACTGCCTATTCCTGCACGTACACCCATAACAAATCAGCCGATTTTTGGGTGTGTTAATACGGGTCCCGTATCCAGAATGCCTCCATTCAGTGATGAAAACGTGTTTTTTAGCAGATGTGACATGTGTGTAAAGATTGAGAGGGTGCCAGTTTCTTAATGGAATACCTTTAACATTTGATACCCTGTGTGGTGAAAGAAGCACTTGGTCTGTTTATGATTTTTAACAACTGACCATTGTCACCCTGTTCATCTGATTACTCCAGCGCGGCTTTGTTGAAAAAAAAAAGAAAAAAAGAAAAAAAGGAGAGCGGATGGTACCTTGATGTTCCTTTTTTGGTGTGAAAACAGACAAACAGCAGTTGAGGTACAACGATGCTTCCCACAGGGGCGGATCTTTTTTCTTCAGCACTGGGTCTTATTTTTCTACCAAAATAGGATTATGAGTTAAAGTGTAGTTCTTTATAAATTAATTAAACATGAATAAGTGCCACATGCACAAAATTAAAGAGCTTACTTCCCCAAACAAAAGACATAAAAGAGGACAGAAGTGTGTTCACTCAGCAGGGATAAAATTAAATAAGAAAAGTTGATCTAAGGAGAATAAATACTTGAAAGCAATACGGAAAGTCTAAGATCCTTATTGCATTATATTCTATTATATCTCTGATTGTAACTGGTGCTTGAATTTCCTTTGTCATTTATATAAATAAAGACATTCTCACCATAAAATTGGTGTGTAAAAAAAATCACCAGAATGCAGGAAATGAAGTGTGTAATGCTCAAAATTTCCTAGAGGAGCACCCCCTGACCTCCTGCTTAATGTGCCTCAACAACAAACATCTACTTGCATGGTTGTTACTAATGATTATTTCCATTTTTTTCTCAGTTCATCTATTCATTTTTTGGACCACATAATGTCAGAAAACAGTAAACAAATGCCCTTTATAATTTCTCAAAGGGAGGGTTGGACTGTTACTTTGGATTTTGGTATTATTATTTGGTATAAGTATTCACATTTAAGAGGCTGGAACCGATTAATTTTGGATAATTTTTGCTTTAAAAAGTTTAAATTGAATGATTTATTATCAAAATAGTTGCAGACAAATGTTCTGCAAATCAAATTGATTACTTGATCAATCCTTATAGCCAGTCGTTTCAGCTCTAGTCAGGAGATCCCAAAAATGTGCACATTCAGTAAAATTTGAATCTGGACTGTTGGTCTAGGAAAGAAATATTCATTCTTATTTTTAGTGTGGAACCAGGAGCATTTACAGTATTAAAAAATAATAATAAATAATAATCTCTTGACTGAATTTCACTGATATGAAAGACAAAATCTAGCAAATGTATCACATCTGTGTCTCATTCTGTCTCTGGTTTGATGCAGATTAAACTCATGCAGCTCTAGCACTCACACACATTTGTTGTTTTTTCTTGTTGAAGTCTAATCTCAGTCTTGTGCAATACATTTTATTTTTCAGTTCTACCTTTTATTTCTTTGTCTATTATGTAAATTAAACCAATAGCTGCTGAAATTTTAACGGAAATTTCCAACTGCATACCAGGTGAGACAGATAGCTGGAGAAAAATACACTCATAATAATGAGCAAACGTTGTGAAAGTGGGACCTAAGACTGATGCTACGCGGCAGCCAGAGAGCAGCTGAGTACATAAAAACTCTCCAGAAGATCTCCAAAACAATGACATTCCCCTCGGCGAGTGTTTAGTCTCTCCCTGCGCTGGCCCAAACTTATCTGTTCCCTCTCATCACTTGACCCAGAAGCAGGGGAGCCCATCTGGGTGTCAGCGAGGAGGTTGGAGGTGCAGGGTGTCTATAGGGGGTAACAGAGCTCATGTATGTCAGGCCTGACCCTGCAAAAAAAACCTCACCTGATTGTGAAATATTAAACATAAAGTAGTGATCCTCTGGGCTTTTGCATGTTTTGTGATGTTTCAAATCATAAAAACTTTGTGTTGTTGATCATCTTCTATAGAATTTCACTATCTTATAGCCATATTCTGTACTTCACAGTACCTTCACAGTGAAAACTATGCACAGTTTTATTTCATTTTGTAAAAGTTAAATTATCATTGCAAAGTATTCCATTTGCAGTATTTATAGGATGGCATCTTGAAGTGGATGATTTTTCTGCTGAAGCAACCTTGTTGATGCAAAAAGCTTTCAAATGATTTTTATCATTTGTTTTGATAATCTTCCAACAATTTCTTAGATGTTGGATACACTAATTAAGTCACAAGTGTTGGTTGGTGGTGACTTTGATTTTTCTATCATTTTTTTTTTTTTCGGAATGAAAAAGATATGATATCAAAGTGAGAATTATCTGAGCATCTTCTTTGGTTTTCATTGTTTGATCCCTACGAGGTTAGGTCAAGAGTCATTCAGGGAGAAAAATCACGACAAAAACATATATAAATAACTTCACCTTACTGCAGTTATATTAGCCTCAGTAGACCAGGAGTAATGTGAACATGATAGATATTAAGATGAAACTGTCCTGTGTCTCTAATGCTCTTTACACTTAAAAACATTTAAATGAAGCTACTTTGTGGAGCATCACAGATTTTATTCCACAGCCTTTAAATGAGACTTTTGCATGTAATGTTGCTTACCTGAGTCATGTTGCCAGGTTGGACGTCGGATCCAGACCTTGACTTGATTTTGAAATTTCACAGCCCAAACTTCTGAAAGCACCAACAGCTCACATTGTTTATATATGACCTGCCACTTTGACAGGAGCCCTACATTGGGTAAGGTGTGTGTGTTTGTGAGTGTGCATTAATGTACAGAGTGTATGTTTATACAACAGGAACATTGTATATATGTATCCACTTAGGTCAAGTGTGTGTTTTCTTGAGTACGTTTGTTTGTGTGTATTCATATTGTACTTGTGTATGTGTGATAATGCATGATGGATTCACTGCCATATTTAAGAGAGTTTTCTTCCACAAAAACAGCTGAAAAACTGCAAACTGTAATTTGAAACTGCCTCCTAAGATTAATTTCTACATTTTAAAAAATACCGTTTGACCTCGATATCAAAACCGTCTTTGTCCTCCTCGTGTTAAACTTGCAGTCAGTTGAGTCACACATTAGATGGTACAGTATTAACACTCAACAAGTCATCTGTAAACTCTGTAGACATGTCAGCAGATTGCATCTTGACTGTAGAGACATAGAACTGAAACGATGAGTCTATTAATCAATTTGTCGATAGAAACTAAGTAACTACAATGACCATCAAATAATGATTTAAATCACTTTTCAAGCAAATATGTCAAACATTCACTGGTTCCTGATTTTTAATTGACGGGAGTTAACACATTATTTATTTTAGACTATTGATCAAAAAAAACAAGCACCTTGAAATCACATTGGGCTTTTGGAAATTGTGACATTTCCTATCATATGACATTTTATAGACCAAGAGAGCAATCAGTTAATTAACAGATTATTCCGCAGATGTATGCGTAATTAAAATGAATGTTTGTTGCACCCCTGCATAAATATCTTTGTATTTTCTGTATTATATTCCCAATAGATACATGTCTCCAGGAAAAGTCCAGCCACAGACTGATTATGATTGGTGCCAAACAGATAATTACAGCATTTATCTACATGAAACAAGACAAAATCACATGCACTCAAAAATGAATGCTTGCATGTATTTAGCTGCAGATCTCAAACATCATTTGTACTGCAAGCCCGTTGAAGAAGTAAAAATGTCATTGTTTATCCTGGATTTCATATGTGTAATGCTTTTCAAAAGAAAATTACTGTTTTATTTTTAATGTAAGTTAGATTTTTTTAATGGTTTATTTCAGTTTATAATCTCATGGGTTTATGAAATTCAGTGTCTTTTGTACATTGTTAAAAATGGCATTTTTTGAACAACTCGTTCTCTTGATTCTTTGATTTTAACTTTTTGGACATGATAAAAAAAACATGAAATACAGTGAAATCGAGATTTTGATGTAAATATTTGTATATATTAGAACAAATTAGATGACAATCAACTTAATCACACATCTACATCTTCCTCAAAGATTTTTCTCTCATCTCATCCTCCGCTCTGGCCAGACTTTAGGTGTCTATAAATCTAAATATTAAACTTTCCGAACTGAACCCTCTGGGCTTTTGCCAGGCCCCTCTGTCTCCATCTCTTGTCTCCGCAGTCTGTCCCTGTAATCTGGAGGCATTGTGCTGATGTGAAAAGGCAGTTGTTGTTTCTTGCTGGCCAGCCTGGCGTCCCCCTGCCTCTCCCATACATCGCGGAGCTGTTCCAGGAGGCTGTTTATGTGTTGAGTGCAGCACTCCGTGGAGCTTAGGGCCTAATGGAGTGTGAGAGAGGGGCCTGGGCTTCTTCAGCTTGTGCTCAGCTGTACAAACATGCTGCCACACCGGGGCTCTCGCTCTCTCTTTCTCTGCCTGACTCACTCTTCCACCTTTCCTTCTGTCTGTGTGTCTGCCTGCTTCATTCACCATCTGTCACGTCACTGGAACTTTCTTTCTTTCTCTCTTTTTCTGTCATTCTCCTTGCTGTGTATTTCTGTGTATCACTCATGCAGTTTGAAGGTAAAACCAAAAAAGTAGTGTTAAAGTCAGCCTGGCTTTTCTCCTGTCATGCTCCTTCACAAGTGTCAAGATGTTTACCGAAGTGAAGGAGCGGAGAATTGGGCAGCATTGCTGTTTATTTGGATGGGATTGTCGTCTATTTTCACACCAGAATGACTGATATGAGCGACACAAAGTCAGGAGAAAAAAGTTTAAGTATGACTGCAACTATTGATTATTTTTACTGTTTATTTTTTATAAATTTTATTTTATTTATTTCAATTATTTATGCAGGGATTTTCTGCAGAATAAATGCAGTTTTCCTGCAGCTCTCTTGTCCACACTCATACATTGACCTGGAAGCTATCCAGCACAACAACGGCTGCTCTGTTGGCCAATGTGCTTTGTCAACATTCGTTCCAAAAGGAGGGCGAGTGCCACTCCACGTATTAGTTTCTTTGTCTGGCTTGTCCAGGGATTGTACTGTCTTTTGGTCACAAGCCCACTTCTCTGACCTTGAGGATCATCTTAAAAATGATAAGGATAATTTTGCTTTCTCTAAAAAATGTCAAACCTGTCAAACACATGCTACAACACAAGCAAGTCTGACAAATTGAATGACCACATAGGTCATTTGTACCTGCACTCCAGAACAAGCCATTGGAGTGCAATATGCGACTTACTACAACTGTAACAAATCACTGTTAAAAATTAATTATATGGCTAATGATGATTAACAATACTAATTGTCTGGCTAAGTTTAGGCACAAAGACCACTTGGTTAGAGTTAGTGAAAGGTCATGGTTTGTGCTTAAATATTCACTTGAAATGTGGCAACTACTTCTCAAAGTTAGACAATCTTCGTCATGGCAGCAGTAAACACCACATTTTTGTTTTTTTTAAATGCCCGACTTGCAGTTGGAATGAAAGCAGACAGCTGAGTCCAGATGTAATCATCTCACAAACCGATCATCTGAACTGTGTCACATCTTCTGGTCATAATTACTATGGCCACCAGATGGCGTCTGCCACTGAAAACGGAAATGGGGGACGCACAAGAGTTTTGTCTTTTTTTGCACAGATAACCCCCAGAATATGAATTTCCTTACAGGTCAAATCGAATTGAGTCCATTGTAAATGAATTACAGACACTAATCATTCACTATTTTTTACGTGGTGATGTTATCACAAAAAGAATTGAATTCGTTATCTTAAATTTTAGTTTAGATCTTAATAGAAACATCTTTTTAAAACCTAGATCCAGGTAAGATCTGGAGAGGTGACAAAGTTGAGTTATATATCGACATAAAAACTGCATCTCCAAACATCACGTTGATTTTCTTTAACCATGATGACAATAATTTGCTCCTCCGCTAACTGAGTAGTATTAGTCGTCTAAATTTAATCACACTTTAATGTCCCAGATCAGAATCAAACTAAATCAGAAAATCAGATCATATTTTGACTTGAATGAACCCCTGTGGCCTTTACTGCAGACTACTGCATCCCTCAGGATAAAATATTACATGATTGGTAACTCTTACTTACCTCTAGGGGGCACTAGAGGCGTTTTATACTTCTTGTTCATTTGTTTACATAACTCATGAACTTGCATGTATATTTTTATGAGTACGGATGCCTGTGTGTCTGTGTGTCTGTGTATGTTTATACTGTATTGTTATCTTCAGATAATATGTGTTCTTTAGAAAAAATTGTGAGAAAAAATGGATTAAACGTAGATGTAATTCACTATGTTCCGAGATCCTAAAGCAACAGGACTGATGGTTAGGAAGATGCTATTGTAAAAGCAAGCTTGAAAGTTTTAATTGGTGCAACGGTCAGTTTGTCAATTAATAACTGGGTCTCCAGTCTCACAGTTGTTTCTGTTGTTCAGTGTTCAGTGTGGGTAGTATGCAAAGCTCAAAACATGCTCAGCAGAGGCTATAACTAACAGTAATATATCAATTTTAATGAATGAAACTGAGAGTGAATGACAGGGTGCCTGCGTGAACAGGAAGTGGGTCTCAGGCATCACTAAGCCCCCCACTTGATGACCTCATAGGTGTTTACGAGCCACTGTACATGAAGAGGCCATGCCTTATGGCCTCCTCTGTAACATCTTCCATGTCCTGTACTGAGTCCTGCCCTGCAGCATTAACGGACCTTGTCATGATTAATTGTTGCATCATTATCCGTCATCCATCGCCAAAACCCTGCTGACACACACACACCGCCTTTCCCAGAAGTCCCTGCTCTGGAGTGAGCGTGGGTCTGCAGAGTGGAAATCTCCAAGGTTGTGGCTCACCGTTCTCCAAAGTACAAGCACCTGAAAAAATAAGCTAGCCTCCGCTGGCTTGTCCAAGTGGAGTTAAATATAGATGTAATATCCCTCCCTTTCAGCTGAATCCAAACAAATTAAAGATGTCTTTCTTACAAGATGGTTACCACAGAGAGTGATCGTAAAAAAAGGGGGAAATATGCAGAGTGCAGGCATGACGGACCATAACACATGGACACTAATTTGATATAAAGCCGTTAATAATCCTTTTATAACAGATTAATTCAGTCATTAATTAGTTTGGGCATATTGGAAGCTGCTTCTGTGATTGGCAGACTGAAAGCTGCTGGACAAGTAGAGCAGGTTTCTTTTAAGCACTTAGCGAGTAACAGAAGGAGCAGGGCCTTAGATGTGGCCAAACTGGGCAAAGTGGAGTCCTGGTGAGTTCAGGAAAATCTCCCAGTGTCTCAATAAATGAACAGAAAACAGAAACACATGGAGGGATTTTTGAATAATCTAGCCATCTCTAAATACAGAGCAGAGACATTTTGACGTCAACTGTGATTTGGCATACTTGGATCTGTGTTTTCCTGTCAGGCAGAAACCAAAAACATGCAAACTTCTGTAATTACTTCTACAACTTGAAGCAGTTGTTCAGCATTTTGAGAAGTATCCATTCGTGCTTTCTTACTGAGAATAGGATAAGAAGATGATACCTTAAGGGTGTCGACCATGACGGGAATGAACACAGATTAATACAGGGATATCTATATTTTCCCAATGTCTCCTGGAAGATTGTTGCACTTGGTTGCACAGGTAAAAAGAAGGCTAGCTAGTGTGAAGATAAAACCCTGGCTCCTTTTTCACCTCCACGGCTGACCAATCACTGCATGAAGTCGGTGTGACTGTCAGAACTTGTCACATATAGTCCCCTCCCTAATCAGAGGGGGGATTTCTGAAGCTATCTCACGATCCAACAAGCAATTTTGACAGAGCTACAGGCAGGAAACGGCTAGCTTAGCATGAAGACTGGAAACAGAGGAAAAAAGCTCAGCTGGTTCTGTTCAAATGTTACAAAGTTCGTCTACCAGAAACGCTAAAGTTCCCTTACACTCCGAGTACATTATATCTTGTTAAATCTAAACATAACAAGTTTCATTTTCACAATAAATTGGAAATGTGCAGGACTAATTCCTGGCCAGCAGTAACAGTAATTTCCTGCCGTCTTGTCTTCTCCAGACAATCAGAGGAGACTTCAAGAAGTTACTGCTCCAGGTCAAGAAATAGGGGGTATAACACCACACAAATCACAACATGTCAGCTTTCCCAGATTAGACAAACAAACAATATGACATGTTAAAGAGTGAGCTTTAGAGGTTTAGGTGTTTTTTTTTTTTACCACTGGACAGAGCCAGGCTAGTTGTTTCCCCTTGTTACCAGTCTTTATGCTAAGCTAATCTTACTGGCTGTATAGCTTTTTGTACTGTAGCTTTCTTACCATACTGACATGAGTGGTATCAATCTTCTTTTCTAATTCTCAGCAAGAAAGAGAGTAAGTGGATTTCCCAAAATGTTGAGTTATTCCTATAATGTTCTTGGTATCACAGATCAGATTCGCCATTTCATTTTCCAAATGTCAAAGTTAAAAAGATGTCAGAGACTTCCTTCAAGTATAAATCTCATAGTTAAAAATTATGGCATGGCGTTAAATACTGAATTAAAACAAATCTGTGAAATTATCATTTTCAACACATTTATCAAAATCTTCATCAAAATGAACCCAGAAACTTAAGTTCTAACTGTGCATGTAAATGTGGTCAAAAGCTGCAGTAAAACACCTGTTGTCTGACTTTTATTTGGTCAGTCTTTTCTCCACATGTCCCTCCACTCGCAGTAAAAGTGCTTCTGTAATAATTGCAGGATCAGCTCAATGACCAAAGCGCACCGATTCCCTTCGCTGACAGATTCACTGCTTCATAATGATGCATTACAAAGAAAAACACGTTTGAAGTTCCATTAATCCTACATGTGTGCGTGCGTCATTTGGAGTAATCACATGCAGAAATGTCTTTCATTCCCAATGTAGCTCACAACGGAGCATTTTTATGGTACTTGTTACATATTTTCCATTTTACATGTCCTCCTCCATTTCTCAAACTTCATTACATCTTCATCGACATGTTTTGCTCTGGCTACAAATGAAACAGCGGGAGCTGAAAGTAATGATTTGTGAAATGAAATTTGATTCACCATATCACTGCTTTAAAAGTTTTATGAACTCACTGTGTTCATAAAGGAGGCAGCAGCAGTTGTAAAAACAAGACGTGTCTGATTGTTAGAAAATGAAATAAGAATAAATTACACGTATGAATGCAGCAAACAGTAGTAATACTCTTTGACACTACACTTCTGTCCAGTGAAAACCATGTACCTCCAAATCTTGTGATTTTTACATTTGTCGGAGCGTGAAGTGTTTTTATAGTACGTAGGTGGAGAAAATGATCCTGTTTTAAGCTAAATGAGCCGTTTAAAAGCAATGTGATTATCTGAAAAATACTGACTGTGTTTGTTAGCTCCTGAAAAACTGAAGAGATACAATCTGAAATGTACTATAAAGCAGAGAGTATTATTTAAATACTGCACAAAAAGAAGTTAGAAAAGTTGAAATATAATATCAAAAACTTAATACACAAATGATAGAACTTCT
Organism: Scomber japonicus; assembly: GCF_027409825.1. Taxonomy (NCBI): domain Eukaryota; kingdom Metazoa; phylum Chordata; class Actinopteri; order Scombriformes; family Scombridae; genus Scomber; species Scomber japonicus. Next base: position 21,650,867 of record NC_070585.1, on the reverse strand, counting down.
AAAGTAGAAAGTAAAATAAAATCTGCTGGTATAAGAAGTGTCTCTCCAATCTTTCCACCACAGGCTCAGTCTTTGTGGCTCAACTGGAGACTTTTCTCCAGTCGCCTGGTGTGTTGCCACTTAAACCCATTTGCAGAAGTCATATTCTGCTCAATTTGAGTCGGGAGATTTCTCTCCTTCTTGTGGGACAGATGGCTTAAAAACAACACACCGAGTCAAATGTGGATCGTTGCTGCCTCTCTCTGAGAAAGATCTCTGTCGGGGTTTAAGTGATGTGAGGTGAACTGAGAGCTGCTTCACAACACAGAGATGAAAAAGTTAAAAAGTGAGCGTGGCCAAACAACAAATTCCTCTTATGGGTTGCTTGTTTTCAGGTAAATATTAGAAATTGTTTAATACTGATAGATAAAATAGAGAGCTACAGTTGATTCAGTTTCAATTTATTAAAAAAGAAAAAAGAATTCCTGTGTAAGTTATTACGGTTTGACATTTTTTAAAACCCTCTTGACGGTATAATAAATATTGTTAAACCATCATATTAAAAACACACATATTGATATTCTTGCATGAAAACTGCCACCTTTGCTCCGTCATCTTGGCACATATGTGAGACAACGACCAAGTGGGTGAAACTGGAGCCTGGAAGTAAAAGAATGTGTAAAACGCTTAACACATGGCCTGTTAATGCCAGCTCGCTGTGCAGGATGTAAGGGTCATCAGTATTTCCAAGGCAACAGGACCTCTGTCATACCAAGCGCTGAGGCGGCAGCATTGTTTAAAACAGATCTGGGAACACACACTTAGAGGAGTCTTTTTTTCCGCAGTGACTCAGTTTTATGTCAGAGGATGCACCTGACATAATCCCAGTTTGAACAATCTACCTCCATAATTATGAAATATCTCTGCATATATGCTTCAGGCTGTATTCTGAAAGTTGAATGCAGACAAAATAAAAATAATAAAATATTGATTGTTTACATAGAAGGAATCCATAGGTATGTGCAATCTTATTTCTAACGATGAAATAGTTATAAACTGTAATACCAGGGTCACTCTGAGAAGAGATGCTAGAAGCTAGTGTGTCAAACATGAACAAATAAAACCAAACCAGCCCGGATAGACACCAGCAGAAGTTTACTGTGTGTAACAACTATTCAGGTCATTTATGTAAAGTAAATGTACCTGTGCAACAGTGTAAAAATGAGAAATTACAACTTCAGTATATCAGCAAAATATACGTAGTGACTCAAAGTACAAAAGTACTAACGTTCTCATTGTTATATATTACACTATTAGATTGCTAATACTGATGCAACAATGCATAAATAGCATGTTATTGTTTAGGATACTTTTTACTACCTTACTGTATATACAGTTTTGTTAATTTGATCTGTGTCAGTGAACTATGTTTTAAAACATCATCACATGCTTTTTATATCAAATCTTGTTTCCCTGTGAAATGTGGAGGACTTGATGCTACTAACACTACTGACTAAGTAAATCTATTTGTTTTTGTAGTTTGGGTGAACTGAGCTTTTGAAATTCAACTTTTTCTTACTTTTTCTTCACATCTTTAACCCTGACCCACATTTTAGACTCACTCACGTTCAGATCCTTCCTGGACAAGATCATCAGCTACTGTACTGTTTATCATCCGCAGTGTAAAATGTAAGCGCCTCCAGAAGAGGGCACTCTGCCTCTGTTTATACTCCCTCAGCTTTAACAGAGCTCTCCTTCACGCCCGACAAGAGACCCTCAGTGTGACAAGTTTACATAGACCATCTGCAGACCTCCCTACCGCCATAAAAACACTAATCACAAGGTCATAAAATGTGACTCCATAACGACACCCAGAATGCAGTGAGGGGAGGCTGCAGTGAGGTCCAGCCAGTAACTGTAGCTGTGCATGAATGTGGTTATTGATTTAGTTATTAATATCAATTATAAATCAGTTTTAAAGCTACTTCAGGCAGCTTTGCAAGGTGGTAGTGAGATGTAACTTCTGCAACAAGAAGCTGAATACCTGTTTGACAGGATTATGTTTCACCAGCTGTTTGTAAATCCACTGATAATTTTGAGTATTAGGTTTCTCTTAACCTCTTAGTAGCAACAAGCTAGTTTCAAATAAGTGATTTACTAAATCAGTTTATGCCAATCAACCTTAATAAATGGATTGGCTAATTAAGACTTTAGTAATATGTTTATCAGCAGCTGGGAAACATCTGTAGCAACGTCCAATCAAAAGCACTTAAAAGTGTTACTTTAGCGTCACAGACTTCTAAAATGAACATTTAAGAGTCCAAACAATACACTGTATATTAACTGCCAGTCCTTATAAAATAAAAACATATTTAATGTAAATGTAGATATGACTTTGTGTTTCTGCATACAATGTTTTGGAGTTAGCAGTTTATAATGAGAGAGAGATGTATAATTATACCAACCTGGCTTACATTATCTGCTCATTTAGTTATTCACATAATCAGGGGTTTTGTTAGAAACTTTCTCAGTTTGTGTCATTAATTAATAGGCTTGATGAAGTGTTGACCATACTTGACTCTTTAACTCTTCACTCCTAACAGATAATATAATGTTGATGTTAGCTTTGTCTGTTGGTTCATTTAGCTAAGCAACAGTTACACCTGGGAGATAGTGATGGTATATATTTAGTAAGAGCTAATCGCTATAAAATAAGCAGTTATAACTTCATTATGTGTAAGTCTTCGTTCAGGAAACACTTTTATGGTATAACGAGTTTTGAACTTTGAACAGCTGGTAATCAGGGAAGTCATTTGTTGTAATTTTATTCAAAGTAGCAGCTGTGTTTCAGTCAAGTTCATACTCAACACCAGAATTGAATTTAGACTGGCACAGCTTTAACAATACAGTTTGTGAAACAAGCACTATTGGAGTTTGAAAAAACATTTCTTGGAAATTTCTAAAAGCGTGGCCTCAACATCTGCCTATATGGCTGATCTCCTCCTCTCTTTTTCTCAATCTTTCAAAAGGAGAAAGCTACAGGAGACCAGATGATGGACAACCACCACAGAGCCAAAATTTATTTCAACAACAAGCGGACACATTATGGGAAATCAAACATGGTGGGATATTATCACGGTGAAGTCACTGTATACCACCCACTTTGTTCACATGCACAGCAGGAGAGTGAAAGAGACAGAGGGAGGAGGAGGAGGAGGAGGAGGAGATGCTTTCTGATGGTTTGTTTGGAAGCGAGGGCGCTTGGCTCATCGGCAGGCCCCCGAAACTCAGCGGGCCGGTGAACGGGCACTTGTCATCTGGAGTGTGAGGCAGCTGGGGTTATCCTCAGAGACACGGTGAGGTGAAGTGGGTGACCATGTTTGAGGTCCGCCCAGCTGTTATTGCCCCTAATATTCAACAGATGTCTGGGAGCTCGGCCCGCTAAGTCCTCGCACATGCCGGAGCAGGGAAATCAAAGCAAAGACCCAGCAGCCGGCTGAGCACCACCACTTACACACACACAGCTGAGGGTGCACACACTCAGACAGCACTGTGTGTATTAAATCACCGTCATTAACCATTTAGTGAAATGATCAAGGCAATTAAGATCATTCTTGATTGTTGGAGGGAGGATCAGTTAGGGTTAGACTTTTACAAAACACAACTTTTGAGATTTGTGTCATCTCTGCATTCTGCTTTTTGGGGCTGAAATTTATTCACTTAGGTTGAATGTGTTTAATAGCCAATAATGTCAGTTTTGCTTCTGTTTGAACATTTATTGAGATGTTGCTCCATGTGAGGAGCAGATGACTTTCTAGTTGAAGCTTGAGTGACTACTTTCATGCAAATGATACACTCCTGAGCCCTACGTCTTATCAAATCATCTCCAAAACATTCACCTTAAATATGTTTGAGATGGCAGTGTCCCTTATGAAAATATTTGTTACACTTTGCCTGTTTATCGTCCTTAAAATATCGCCCCTGTTCTAATCATGTCAAACCCCCTTCTCAGGGAGAAACCGTACGCTTTCAAACATGCGAGTGAAAATCAAGTTAAATAAAAAGCACCACTGTGTTCAAGCACATAATCCATGCAGAGGCTCTCGTTTGAGGGCGAAAATAAGAAAGTGGAGAGTTGCTTTGCTCCAAGTGGTCACAAGGGGGTTGAGCATTTCGAGCCCCGGCTCACGCAGCTCGCTTACTTTGGAGAGCGCTTCAGGGAAGGCAACATTAGATATAATGAAACATTCACTGACCAGCCCTCTTTCCAGCCTCCTCTCTCATTCGCTTCCATAGAGGATATTCTGACTGAATCCTTTCTACAAGTTTTTATAATGTCCAGCTCAGCTCAGACCAGGCCAGAGCAACATGGACTGATTAGAGAAGAAAAACACTTGACTTTATCACTCCTTTTCTTTGTTTTGGTCCTCTAAGAAGAGGAAAAGCTTAAAAATGACAGTAAAAGTGTTAGAAAAGTGAAGAAATTTAGCTGTTGTTACATTAACATGACACTTAACCATGTATGCTATGGTAGTGAGAAAACTGCTCTTTCTGCATAATTCATCTTTGTCACTCACACAGTGGATAACAGTAATTCATGAGGTGTTGAGACTTTTAAATGCCCCGTGGACCCCTGCAAAAGATTTAGAAAACCAGAAAGCTAAAAGTGATTTCACAAAGTAAAGGGCACATCTGTTTTTGACAACACAGAGAAGGATCATTTGCGTTGATTAAAATTGATTAAAAACAAAGTAGAATGAGTGCTGCTTTTTCTGTTTTGTGGCCTCTGACTTGGTTAGCACTTGCCACAACATATTTTTGCATGGAAAGGGGAAGTATAGAATTTCATGATGCTGAATTACTGCAGGAGAAGAAGTTCACATGTGATGTTTTTCCTTTTTTTTACTCCCACCACCCCCCCACCCCCACCCCTCCTCAATTAATGCCGTTTCCCTGGTTTCCGTTGTGGTGCTGCATATGTCCCACACTTGGCCACAGCGCCGGCCGTGGAGACACTCCCAAGTATATAAATTCACTTACTCGCTGTGAGACACATTGATTCGTACCCAAATATCCAGTCAACTGTGAAAAAGATAGACTCCACAAATCAAGCCCTGCTCATAACGAGCATTTCTTGCCATCTAAAGAATATATTCATGATTTGGGGACCTTTTATGAGGAAGGTGATGGCAGATTGACACCAGATGTGTCATAAATTATCAGTAGAGAGATGCCAAGCTAAACAGTCCAGCATAAATATACAGTGGCTCCAAATACACTGGTCGCTTCAAATTCAAATACTCGTCTGTGCGAGTCTATTTCAAACTCCTGTGACGTCTCTGAATATACTTAGAACGACTTGGACAGATACTAATAGCATGTTGATTTGTCATTTGATATCACTTAATTAATTTTAATATCACTGTTTAGGGTAGCAGTTTTTCCTCCTTTAAATACTGCAAACAATAATATAATTAGAATTATTCAAATGTAATTTCAAAATTGTTTTAATGTATTAATCTTTTGTAGCTGTGCCCTTTTAGACTTTGTTTCAGTGGGATGGTTAATATTTACATTATTGTTTCATATTAATATATTTCAGTCATTCTGTGTCTTATATTTACAGTATAACACCTACTGCACATTATGACATTTAATTTATTTTTTCCACCGTATTTAAATGAATAAACTGATTAGTTGATCATTGTAAAATCAACTATTTTTCAATTAAATTTAAATTCATAATCAATCAATCACAGCCACTTTTCATGCATGTGATGCTTCCAGCTTCTGAAGTGTGAAGATTTGATTCTTATTTCAGTTTGCATGATAGTTACTGAATATATTTGAGTTTTATACAGTTGATCAGACCAGTCGAGTAATCTGATTAGGTCACTTTGGTATCTGGGTAACTGTTATCTGCATTTTTCATTTTTCAACACTGTCAGTTAATTGAGATTAACAGAGTGAAAATAATCATTAGCTGTCGCCCTTAAAATTACCCTATTGAATTTTCATTTTAAAATTATGAAAAGTGTTGTTGAGATCAATAAAAAATACTAATGAATAACATTATAATGTGTATAAACAGTAATATGAGAAAAAATAAGCATTTTAAACAGTTAACAGGAATAATGAATATTTACAAAGTTGCTGCAAGCAGCAGAATCATTTTTCAAGCCTCCATAAATTTTGGCTAAACTAATAAATTTACTCTGACATTTAATTTCTTTCTTCATGTATGAAGGTGTAACTTTCAGATTTTGTTTTCATTCCATTTTCAGTCCCAATTTCTTGCTGCTTTGATCCTGAAAATATTAATAAACTGTACATAAAAGAGCTAATGACTGGGGGTAAATGTAAAGTGACAACCTGAATGACTGCATACAAATCCAAGCTAGCTGCTCCTGCAAATAAAGTAGGTAAATAGTTTTAAAGCAATTTTGTTAAGTTTGTGATGCCCATACAGTATCTAAACCTTCAACTTATGATCTCACAGGACCTGGTCATTCAATTTGAGTAATCCCTCTGATTGACCTCACGGCTTGTGAACACAGTTTCTATGTGCAGAGGCACCAATGACGTCCCCCAACAAGAACGTGTCCCCCTAGTTAGAGTGCCAGACACTGGGCAGTGTAAGTGAGTGTGAACGTAAATAAACCCCATTATACTAGCCATCTCCTCGGCTCCTGTCACACACTCGAGGTAAACACAGAGCTTCCTGCAAAATACTTCTGGTGCTTTTGCAATTAGATCTGCCACAACAGCACTAAATCTTACAGGCTCAGTTGCAAATGGCGATGAAAACAAAGATGTCCGATCACACGCTGCAGTGAAAAGGTCAATTAATAAAGTGTATCTGTAATATTTGTCGAAATACCAAAAGAGTGGACATAACCGGGCTCAGAACCTTGCAAGTGGTCAACATGACCTAATGAAATTTGACAAACTGTTTCCACACAAACACCAAGGTGTTCCCACCGAAACACATGCGTGCTATTGACGTGTCCATTAGGTCATTCAACACACCAGAGGAATTCCAGTATGGAGCTGAGGAGATTTCTGTGAGAAAAAAAAAACAATCTTTACACGCAAAAATACCAAAAAATATGCCTATAAACATCTTAACAAAGTAGTGCTTATCTCTGCAACCCTTGTCTCCTAGAAATGGTGTTTATATAATATCAAACAGAAAATAGGTACAGATTATATTTTTTATCAACATAAGAAGGAAAATGGATTAATTAATGTGTAGGTCGCAAAATGTTGTTACATTTCCCCTACAGTATCTGCTCCTTTAGTACATTATCCACTCATACTGTAGCAACACTAAGCTGACAACTTCAAATGTCCACAACCCAAAGATTTTCAGCTCACTGTCATAGAAGACTAAAGAAAACAGGAAATATTCACATTTGAGAAGTTTGATGTAGAGAAAATGGACTTAAACGATTATTGAAATAGTCAGCAGTTCATTTAGTAGTTGGCAACCAATTGCTAATGGAGTACTAGTTACAGTTTTAAACAAAAGCATGACGAACTTCTTTATGTATAGATACTGACAACATGATACACAACAAGTTTACTGTGTTAATATTTAACCAAACCCACAATCTTCATCTCACCTCAACCGGAGTCCTTCCTTTTTCTAAACCTAACAGCAGATTTGAGGATGCTGAGTCATGAATGCAAATGATCCACTTCGACCACCTCCATACACCTTTTGTACACTACAAGAATATAGAACTTAATCCTGTGGAAAAAAGAGCCAGCAGTAACATTTCTATTAGAGCAAAACACATTAGTATCACAAATTAGCATAATCTCTGTGAGAAAGGGTTGACCTCTGGCAATGTGCCCGACAGTTATTACCGGGTAACATTTTCTAAGTGTATTGCCCTCAAATGTGTGGACATAATCCAATTAGCCCTCATTTGCGTTGTGACATTGGCGGCAAAACAACCTAAGGAGGTTTTGACAATCGAGTACACAGTGTGAGAGCATGCATGAGTGTGCAGAGCAGAGGAGGAGATTCTTGTGGTAGCTGGTTATTCTATGAAGACAGCAGCTCTGACAGGACCACCTAGGCCCTCTGTTTATTGTTTAAGAAAGTGTTTTGGTGGACAGAAGCCGGGCACTGCTCTTAAAGATGTCGCAAGTAACTGATTGAGGCAGATCCGGAGTGAGGGAGGAAGGGGACAGTGAAAACTAAAGAGGATGCGGTGTGTGTGTTTGTGAGGAGAAGCGAGGAATGACTTTTAAGGGGGTTTCAGATGTTGGGGGGTTGGTTGTGTTTCAGGCCAAAAGGGCACATGGGAGCCATGGCCTGAGGATGGATCCCAGCCGACCCCCTCCTAGGTGTCAATGTTATGACATGTGTACCGCTCCACTGTTTTCTCTCACAACAAGAGCACTTCATCTTCCAGGGTGGCCGGCCTCATAAAAAAAGCTTGATTTACATGCTGGGGATCAGATCGTCCGCCTTCTCCTCTTCCTGTTGCACTTACGCTTCACTTCCTGTGGGCCTGGGCCCGACCGTCAGGGGTGATAAATAATCGCAGAATGGAGTGGGGAAAAGCTGAATTCCCATTCTGATGCACACCCAAAAAGAGGAACGCCTTTTTTTTGCATGCTCTACATCGTAAACGTTTCAGTGTTACACGGAGGGTTAATGTAGGAGATAATCGCCCCTTTTGGAGAACAATTGGAATGTTTTGTCAGTTCTGCTTTGTTATATCTACCATGACTGTTGCTCAGATGTAAATCATGACGAGTACGTTGTTAATGTAATGACTCGCGCTGAAAAAGCAGGCTCACTTGATGTGGAATCAGAGCAACATGCCCAGAACAAATACAACATGGTGAGGATTCTGGATGTCCTGTCTCTCCTCGCACGGAGTGGAAAACTGCATATGGAAAACATGATGTTGGTTAATAAATGTCATACGCTGTCTTCAGACTGAAGACGACTGCGGTCTCTGGCGAGGTTTTAGGACATGATATTCATTGTCATGTGCAATGACTCATCAGTATCCGTTCAGACTACTCTGCACAATGTCTGAATGTTTTAAGATATTCAAAATGTGTCCTACATTTGTGTTGATTGAAATCATGAACGCTGGGCAGTGGGCGTCTAAATGTGTTTCCCCCAAAATATGTCAAACAAAATGTATTTAAAACAACATAACTATTCCAAAAGGACCCATATGAAGATTTTCTGATCTGCCAATCCTACGGTTACAGTTTGGTCAAGTTTAAGCAATTAAAACTACTTGGTTAAGGCTAAAGGACGATCACACTCATGGTTAAACCAAAAGTTGACTGGTGGTAAAAGACATGAAGACCACAGTTTCCAGTGTCATCGTCAAACCCTTTGTACGCCCAACCAGCAACCCCAACCTCGTCTCCTGGGACGTCTTGTGTCACTATAATAACGTCACACTTCTTTCCCTCTCTGCTACTGAAAGAGGACAGTCATCATTATTTACACAACTAGAAAACACAGACCAGCTTGTGGTGAGATTATTTTGTCGGCTGTCGTTTCCAAGGTCAAGAATGAATTTTCAATCTCAAGTTTTAAGCCAACATGAACAAGATGTCTCCTAAGTCCCTAGAAAAATATGGAAATTTGAATAATCTACAATTACATTACAACTGGGCAGACGCCATCTGCTGATGAAGACCATGTGATACGATCTAAAGTTCCACAATGGCTACCAAGCAGATTTTGTGATGTGATTAGTGCAAAAAATAAGTCATTTAATGCATTTTAATAAACAGCAAATGATGTCTGTGTGCTGGTGAGGACTGAATCATTTCAAGAGAGGTTTATATTGAAATATGGTATAAAAGTATGGAGTTCAGCAGTGTTTGATTTGGACAATGAGTAAGTCACATTTTGCTGATTGGGCAGAGAGTGAAAGTTTTTCAAGGGCTTGAACTTGAGGAAAGGTTAGTGTGCGGTTACCTGTATTTATTGATCTTTTTGGTGCAGGGGCATTTGATGGCAGCAAACTTGCTAGCACACAGTTGCTAATTTTTCACATCCAACACATACAGAGTTAACATTCATTTGAAGTCATGTTTCTGGCAGCCTGTTGAGTCACTCTCCTTTTTAGCTCTGTTTTTTGTCTCTACCAACCCCCGAAGGAAATATCTGGCCCTTTAGCTGCTAAATGCTCCGCTATGTTCAACAGCTAGACGCAAACCGTGTCTGTTTGTCATTTAGTGCCTGGCAGGTAGTGTACAGTGGGTGAGACTGGTGAGACTGAGATCCCCATAAGGAACATGAGATCACACATTAAAAGTTACAGGTCGCAGATCCAAAACATTGAGTTGAAAAAGGCTAAAATGCTTCAAAGAGCTGACGGGAACTGCAGAGTCAGGTGATGGCTCTCTGTGGGTTTGTCACTATGGGCGACTCCTTGAATATACACTTAAACATGTGATCCATTATTACTATAAAATTTTAATATTGTATTGCTTTAAGCACTGCAGTAACACTTTAAGTTCCCATATTTAACTTTAAGAAGCAGTATAGTAATATCAAATACTTCTTCATGGGAGAAGTTATAATTGCTGACAAATACTTTACATCAATAAACACTTAAAAATGTCCTCATATCTCCTTATACCTACATTATAGTGTTTTATTAACAATGTATTAAATGCTCATATTCTGCTTATAAATGCTACATGTGGTGATTTGAAGTAAAGTGTTATCAAAATCTCATTTACCTCCATCATATTGGTGTGGAGATAGAATCTTTAGAGACCTATGCAAACAAAATCAAAATTATCTGTACGGCTGAAAACCAGTAATACCAGTACAACCAGTGGAAATGCTTTCTGTAAAGTAGTAGAACTAACCCATTGAATATTCCTCATTGTGTGCCAGTCACATGCTCACAGGGCTTAAAACAGTTTTAAAGGCACCAAACCAGTGCTGAGGTCTGTGGACTGACAAATGATCACTCTCACCACATGCCCCAAACAAACGTCTCATCCTTTCCTCTCGCTAAATCCAAGCACCTCTCATTGTCTCGGACACAGAGAGCGTTATTCAAACTCTGTCAGCAAGAGCACGAGATCGACCATTTAATCAACTCATGGTTCATGAGGCCTCTGGCGCCAGCGAAAGAAACATCCTCTCATCTTGTGGCACAAATAGGGAAGCCCTTATGCCCTGTTGCCATTGCCAATATATTCGAACCATGATGATGTTCCCACACAAACATTTCATGTTGAACGCAGCATCCAAGACTCACAAAGTATGAATGAAAGAGGAAACCTGCGTTCTATCACTCTTAAAAGGCAGCCAGCTCAAAGTAAACCAGAAAAAGTCTCTTGACGCACCCCACCACGAAGGGTAATGCTCTCAACACCCTTTCATGTTGGTGCAGTATTTCTTTACCAGGCTGTCCACTTTTTCTCTTTCTTTCTTTTTCTTTTAGCCTGGACACAGCCCCTCGGTTAAGAGGTTGAGCTTCACCCACGAGGCGTTCAGTGTTTCCAAAGATAATTGAAGTGTTAATTTTAATCGCTATTTCCATTTCATTAATTAAAGCAAACATTGCCTCAAGTGCCTCTTGAAGCGGTCCCACAACATTCACGAGTGTTTCTTAAATATGTGTAATATATGCACAGAAGCTTGTTATAAATGAGGTTTTCTTTGCTAAGTGTCCCGCTCTATTTTTATATGTCAAAGTACATGATTGACTGCGCAGAAAAAGAAAACATCTTAATGCTTGTGATGGTCAAGACTTAAGGTATTTATTCCAATTTGCCAATAAAAAAAGGCCTTTGAATGTGACTTTTATCTTGCCTGCTGAACATTTCGTGCAAATATGTAAATGCGTAAGTGCAAAATTAGAGTGTAAGAGAAATATAAACATCTTCAATTATTTAAGCGATTTCTGCTGCTACAGCTACATTAATCAAAAGTGTATTTGCTACAGAAGAAGAAATAAGTAGTGAGTAGCAAGCTTTCCTCTAATTTAAATCTGAAATAAAAACATGAATGAAGCCAAAGAGCAAGATGCTCACTCCGACTAAAATTTCAATGCAGTTTTGAACATGAGATAAATGACTCATATGTAATCTGACATATAATTAAATTAAATGTTTATCGTCACCAGTTGACTCCTACTCAGCAGGTGCAGGTCACTCAATAAAGCAGAACCCTGTTCACAGCAAATCAATTCAACACCTAAACCAAATCAAACCTAAAATAACTTAAGACCCATCACTTCTTATTATCATTAAGTCCGATATCTCGAGATCTACGTGCAAATTCTAATCTGAAATAAAATCCCCCATTTAGCCGGTGGTTTGTTGAAAACCTGGCATGAGATACAAGTTTATTTATATATCACATGTGTTGGGTCCAGCTCACAGCTGGGTGCATTTCATTCTATCAAAAGCTCCTTTTTTGGTATTTTTTTTGCTCTTTTTTCTAAAGCCTGAAGTTCATTTTCACGTCCACAGTGTGTCCACTCAGCAATGCACGCTGGAAGAAAACGTTACTGTAAATGACCATCAGATCGTGTTTTCATTACACCCAAAACAGAAACACTCGATGAGGTTCACATTTGTCTTGTCAAAATATATGATTGGCCAATATTTCAAAACATTAACTTCAAATGTCAATATGTACTGTAACACAAACCGTGAAGTGACTACATGTAGCTGCTGGACAACAGCCCACTTTGAGAAAGTGGTCAAGCGGGTGAAGGAGCATTTCCAAGTTTTCATTTTTAAGTTCAACATCAGATTCCTTCAAAACCAAGTTACCCTGTGGTGATAATGAGATCAATTTCTTCTCAGGATTTAGCACCTACATTTCATGTAAACTGTAAACTAATAATGTACACAAACTGAATGATTCTGATGTTTAAGATATCCTGTTTAATAACTCGTGAGGTTATTCAAACTTACAATACAGTTACATTTAATAAATGCTTACAAGGCAACACTAAAAAAATGACCTCATGTCTGCTGGCTTATTAGAGTTGAGCAGCGTGGGACTCCATGGTGAAGAATCATGGTTTCCCCCTCTGTTATGACAGGGAGAGTTATGCCTCACAGGCACCAGATTCACCATCAAGACCCATAAGCTTGTGGAGAGCATTTAGGGCGCCACAGGGGCCTCTTGACCTAAGAGGAAGTTGGGAGTATAAAAGGTGACAAATTGGTTTGTAACCAAACAAAGACATATGCAGACACTCTCATGCTGGAACATAACTGATTACAAAAATACCAGTTGGCAAAAGTGAGAAACTGTCAGGAAATAATTCATTTTTGCTACTTTCTTTTAATATTAATGCCAACCTTTGGACTTGTGCCACTCCAATTACAGGAAATGTAAGAGCAGTAGGTCTCCCTGCACCGGCCTATGATGAATGGAGCACTATGTGGGGGGAAAACCAGCGTGCTCATTTTAGAGATGCAAAAACTGACCAGAAGTCTTTTTATAAGGCAATAAATGAGGAGAAGGGGGGTATAGTCAGATGTGTGTCTTTTTTGGTGCGAGGCAGCGAGAAGGGTTTGATTATGTGATGGGTCGCAGCGCGAGGAGGGAGCAATTGCATGTGGTAAAAGGAGTCGAGGTGGCCCATGCACTGTGGTTGGCAGAGGTGCCACTTCTGGTCCATCCTAAACCCCTCACCACACTATTCAATTCATGAGGCCGAGGCTCTGAGTGCCCCCCTTGGGATGAATGAGCATGTGCCTCCCTTCTCGTAATTAGAAGTTTCCCCCTTAGCCCAGATACTTATTTCTCTATCATCCATCATGGAGGTTGTTTCCCTACATCTTGAGACTGCTGCAGTTTTCCTGACAAGTACGTCTTTATAGAATATTTAGCACTCCGATGTCGAGCTCTCCTCTGCTCGATTCAGTACAGTGGGCGTATTGAATGTAAATGGCGGCGAGCATGAAGACATCGCTGCACACCTTCACACAGAAATACAGAACTAACTAAAGTGAAACATGCCACCTCCATCCTCTTTCACCCTCTCTGTTTCTATGCTGTCCTCGGGGAGTGAGGATAAGAATGCGGCTTGTCATTTCATCTGCTGATCACCTTGGTGGTCTTTGGCAAAGCTGCTGTCAGGGAGTCCCCCGTGTATGGCTGACCTCTTCCCTGAGCCTCCTCTCCACTCATCTGCTGGAAGCGAAACAAGCCATGCTGCCTCTGCTGGTCCTCCTGGCTGATGAAACCTGAGCAGGTTGCTCACTTTGATGTGAGGGCAGGCAGGAAGGAGCGCCTGGTGGTAAATTCTTTACTGTGAAGAAGCAGTTTTGTCACGCTGCTGCTTGAGAATTTGCAGATTCAGATGTAGTTAAACAAAACAATTTCATCTTTTAAAGGATGGTTTTGTTACAATATATATACTATTTTTGTAGTTTTTTCCATCATTCCTATCAATAATAATAACATTGTATGAAGGCTGTAATCGATGGTTTTTTGATTATAGATTTCTCTGCTGAATATTTACTAATAACTGATTGTTTGGTCAGTCAGCCCAAAGTGGTGTCTTCAAATTTCTTGTTTTTTCTCAATCAGTCCAAAATTTACCAAGTTATTCTAAGTATTTACTATCATGTAAGATTCAAAAAATCATTACTTAAAATATGTTACACGGGGACAGAAACACTAGCTGTCACATGATCAGACAGATTTTCAATAAACTCACAGGGCAGCCGGAAGAGAAAATGATGGAGATCACTAACATTACTGTAACAGTAATAAAGACGGAAGTCTACAGAGTGACTTACTGGTTTTGAATGGTTGACTCATCAGATGGCTTGTTTACAATGGTCGTCTGACTGCTTGTGTTTCTTGCCCTGTTTGACTCTGTTGTAGCTTTTACTTTAATACTGCAAGTACAGTAATGTCATAACTGATAGAAACAAGGGCCAAAACTAAAAATATTAGACCCATGTTATAAAAATATAGATTTATATATATATATTCTTAATGCACTGCCTCATTCACCAATCGTCTGACTGCTTGTGTTTCTTGCCCTGTTTGACTCTGTTGTAGCTTTTACTTTAATACTGCAAGTACAGTAATGTCATAACTGATAGAAACAAGAGCCAAAACTAAAAATATTAGACCCATGTTATAAAAATATAGATTTATATATATATTCTTAATGCACTGCCTCATTCACCAATCCACTGGCTCTGATTTATTAATCTTTTGTCACATTACAATAGGCCGAGTGTTGAAGCTTGGCTCGGACCTCTGAAGACACAGAGCTCAGACAATGAATCTTTACTGACTGTAATATATTTCAATCACCTCAGGGTGCTAATTGTTCTTTTTCTTTTTATTGCTTTATTTAAACTCAGTCTGGACTGTAATGTTTCCATTGTCGCTCTGTGCAAAACGAACATCGCACTGAGAGTACAGTTTATTAGATTAGTGTAATATGTAATTTATGAGGGAATAAAAAAGTAACACGTTCAGTTGCTTCAGGGAACAAAGCTATCTCTGAGGACTGAGGTGTGAATCCAAGTCTTTGTTATTTTCCATTAACTGCTTCCACAGAAACCAATTTAATAATATAGAAATGCCTTAGAAATAATACGCTGAAGTCCTTCATGTGTCTGTGTGGTGGGCCTGGGCACAGGTCAAACATAACATTAGTTGGTATATTTGCTATAAAAGTAGTTTATTTCTTTTCTTAAAAGGCTGCATGGAGCCCTTCATATTTCAAGAGAGTCTACGTGAAAAAAATATCCAAGTAGCTGCAACACTTTAAACTTTAATCGCATTTAGTGTTTCTCATTGGGCTAAAACTATCCGTGTGTGTGTGTGTGTGTGTGTGTGTGTGTGTGTGTGTGTGAGAGAGAGAGAGAGAGTGAGAGAGAGAGAGTAGGGGAGAGTAGCCAAGGGTCTGGCAGGTCACAAAGGCGGCTTTGTAAAGGAAGTTAATGAGTGTTTTGTGAATGTCTCTTGATGCTCTGCAGCTCTGCAACACCTCTGCAGCGCATCAACTTTAAGAGTGTGTATGCAAGTGCGTGTGTGTGTGTGTACAGTATGTGTGAGTGCTGTTTGTGAGTATTTATGACTATTTATATCTTCTTTTAAGCAGTGATTTATAATGTTTGTTCACTGTTTAAGTTTTTGTGGTTTGGGGGTGTAAGGGGAGGTTGGTGGGTGGTTGGTTTTCAGGTTGTTTTTTTCAATATATATACGGAGAGTAAAATACTATGGAAAGTTTAACAACGCAGATTCAACCAACGTGCACACAGTTCCTTTCATGCTGCACATCTCCTCTACTCCTGTGGTCAAGTACCTTGCAGTTATTACAGCTTATTTGTTCAAGTGGTGAGGAAATATTAAATATCACAAGTTCTCTGCTGAGACTGGGCAATAATTATCAACAGATGTCTGCCAGTTGGGCAAAGTGCATTTAAGTGTGTGTGTGTGTGTGGGTGTGTGTGTTTGCGCGTGCGGGTGGGGGGGGGGGGTGTGGGGGCGTGGTGGCAGCACGTTGGATAGAGAATGAGGAGCATGAAAATGGAGAGGTTGTGTCATCATGAAGCTGATTGAAGGCTCCCACTACATCTGTACTTAGCTGTGCACAAGAAGAGGGAGAGCAGGAATAAATGAGATGGAAAGTTTGGAGCAGAGAGGCTCTGAGTGGCAGCCACTGGACGCCCCAGGTGACCAATAACTGGCCGTCCTGTTTAAGATCAGTCTGAAGTTAATTGCTCAATTTTTTCCACTTTGGACATTATCTTAACCTTTCCTGCGTACCTCGGATGACTAATGTGAACCGTCTGTCAGAGTGATGTGGAGCCTTCACTTCAAAAGCAGAGACAAATATTTCTGGACGTACAAAAAGCAACAGATATCCAGTTTAACAGCTTATAGTTCAGTTATTTATTGTGTGTTTTTGCTAACAAGTGAAACTATCTCCCTCCATTTCTTTCCTTTGGAAGACAGAAAATGAAAATCCGAAGACATATTAAATATCAGCATTTTTGTTACAGAGCATGCTCTTCTGCTCAGATGACGAGGTTGAAGTTATTGGCTCGTCTGCGTGAGATCAAAGGTCACCAGGGCTCAGAGGAATGAGCGGTGAATGACAGGAAGATCCCCCACACCTTCTCCACACGTTCCACCCAAAACACTGACCTCTCTTGTCCCCCGTGGGTGCTCACCCACCGCAGGCATTAGCCACTTAAAAGAAACTCTACACCAGAAGAAGCACATAGCGCCATGTGCCAAATTACATTAAGAGGTGACACCGGCCTAAACATGTCGATCTGCTGCTCTCCGTCTTTCACTTTTCCACTCTTCTTTTATCTCTATGAGACTCATATAGGGACTGTTATGCATGCTAATCCTGGTTAACTCAATTATAGGTTCAAAGATGAACAAATTGGCACCAGACACTTTGGTTGCCCTTTGTTAAAACAGACATGACATCATGAACACAAGTGCAGAGAAGACCTGCCTGCAATAATCAATGCAAACACTTTCTAATGAGGCAAACTTTATTATTTATTTAACAGGTTCATGTGTTGGCTCTAATGGTTTGGTAAATGATAAATAAGTCATTTATGAATGCCTTATAGTTCATTATTAAACCACATCTGCAATTCCTCTCATTTTTACACAGTTTTAAAGTGACTTTCAGGTTTTATGGCCGATGGTTTTACACTTGAACTGTTTTGGATCATTTTCACTGCTCTCATCGTCCCCATTTCCAGTACCATTTGGAAGCTGTTTTCAATGGAAAATCACTGATACACTAACTGTCCAGTTACCAAGAGACAAAGTGAGTGACTAGCTGATGAAGATAGTGGAGCTTTGAGCTACTGAAGAGCGAGATTTAATAGAGATAAACACATAAATAATGTATTTAAGTATTCAACAACTGCTTTCTAATACATGTATTAAGTTGTGCTTCCCTAAAGTAGCAAGAAAAGTCAGTTAATGCAAGTTTAAGTGTTATTCAACTTACCCATGAAGTTTGTCAATTAAGAGTGAATTAGTTATTAATAAATGGATTTCAGTCTTTTCCAGAAGTCATGTAGTCTGACTATCTGATAAATAAGAAGACAAAGCAAGTGATGTTGAAGGAGGGTATAGAAACAGTTGAAGAGAATTTTCACAACCTTATAATAAAAAGTTGTAATAAATGTTTCATTAAATTGATCAAATCATTATTTGCAACTTTATAAAGTGGATCCAAAGTCACCTGTCAAAAGATAAGTATTGAAAGAGAAGTGTCTGTTGTTAAAAAATAAAATAAATGTTCATAGTATCATAGTAACAAACAGTACAGTATTAGCTTGCACAAAAATTGCCAAGAAACTAGAAAATATTGCTACAATTTTCCAAACTTTATTGGACTTTATTGGACTGAAAAAGGCAACATTTTGACCTTACTGACATCTGGTAGGTCAAACTGTTTCCTTTTACAATCTAATAAAGCTTTGGGAATAATAATCCAATGTGCAAATAGTTTCTCTCTTACTGAATGTGTTATAGTTAGTGTATAAATATAGGATGGGATCTGCGCACAACCACTTTCCTGGATCTCACAATGCTTTTACCGCAGAGTTACAGAATCCTTTTCACTCTCCTCACTGTCAGTTTCCACGTCTCCTCTGCTCATCTCTGAGCTCCTCCGCTCTTCGTCTGTATGGATGCAACACAAAGCATGCTGTGTTGAACTGCTGCCTGTCCTCTGAGAGCCAGCCTTGCTTTCTTAGCTGGAGAACATAAGTGTTGACCCCAAGACAGAACCCTTTCTCCCCTACTGTGAGTGACAGGCCTGCTTGAAATGTGGACACAGGACCTTGTTGCCCCCAATGGGAGGTAAGGGGCACGCTCCCTCACAACACTGCAGTCTGGGTGGGCTCAATCATGGAGGACATCTTCCGCTGGTGGTACAGTACATGCAAACATCTCAAATGTGAATCAGTATATTATGTTACGGTGAAAACACCTTCCATTCAGCCTGCAGGTTTTGTTTGTGAAAAGAAAATCTAACCTGCTCTAAGTCCTTAAAATTAGCCGTGCCGATTGAATTTCTTGTTTCTTTGCTCTGCAGATTAAGCCCGGTTTGTAAAACAAGAACATTAAATAATCAAGCGTCGATTTTGGCCGTTGAAGAAGAGCTCTACACACAACTCCACCAATCCATAACATCGTATGAAACTCAAACTGACTCGCCGAATGTCTGCCTTTTAAAACAAGCTTACTCTCAAGCCAAAATCATTAGTAAAGTAATCCATCAGCCTAACCCTGACTCACTGACCCAAACCACAATGTCAGCCAATACAGACGGAGCTATTCACCGTTCAGAAGGTAAGACAGACCTTATCTGTCAAGATCGGGAGAGGATGAACTCGCCGATAGCAGAAAATGAGTGACAATGAATGGAGCTTCGGGAAAATAAAGTTGTGTTTATGCAAGCGCTGATAATCCTTACTTTTCGCAAAGAGATGAGGTACATCGGGACATAGCTATACACTGGAATGACAACATCTTGCGAAACGTCGAACCCCTTCCTGTGCTTCTCCTCTCAACTTCGGGCTGCTCTAGGAAACAGTGGTTACACTAAACCGGGTTTTCTTTGGCCAGAACAGAAGAGGCTCGCTACACACCAACCACTTATTGCACCAGATGCCAGTCATGGTCCGCTGATGTTTTTGTAGAGACGTTTGGTGAAATGTCAGTCTTCTTCGTTCCCCCCTCAGTGTATATATATGCTCAAAAATTAGCCACTTTGTTAGCCCTTGAACCTCACACGTCCTCTGAATGCATGTGATTCATTGGTGGGTAAGTCAGCCAGTATGCTACATTTACAGTCCAGGATGTATTTGCCAAAATATGGCATGGAAAAACTTTTCTAAATTGAAAGAAGTTTAATGGTGTCTTTGATGAAACTATTGTTGGCTAAGATAACAGAAAACCATAATGTATAAGATTTAATGATGGAAATAAGTTGTTTTATAACCCGGCATCAACAACTTGCATACTGTAGGTATTTAAAGTGGGGGGAAAAACTGTGCCCTGCATCTTGCCAAGTATGAAGCTGTGTGGTGTACAAACAAATAAGCCCAAACAAGTCCAAATAAAGCAAAGTACTTTGGCTCCATTTATATAACTGGGCCTCTTACAGTTGGACTGGCCCCCTCTCTTTGACTTCCTTTGATGCGTCCAACTCTGTGGTGCAGTCAGATCCCATCAGACAGGCAGACATAACGTAGATACAGTGCACCTGAGCTACTGAAGCCACCACAGAGAGCAAGTGGGGAGATATACTGGTATGCAGGAAAAACCATCTCTATTTCAAGCCCTTTAAAATCGCTGAGAGGGTTTCCTTGTAATCCCATCCGTCATATTTACTCCAGCCCCCCAAACATCCACGAGGGCCCGAGCCCACCCCCTCTTCAAACAAGCCCTCTGGATCCGAATCAAACATCTCAATAAGAAGAGGAAAAAGAGGCTCATGGTGCTGATCAGTGCTTGAAGATCAACAGAGGGCAAGTGCTCCCTCACTATCCATGTGATGTTGCTCCTCAGGTTTTGGTGAATCACTTTGTTCAGAGCAGGAGGCCTGCCTCTGCGTCCACTGGGTCCAGCCAGCTCGGCAGTCTGTCAGCCAGTCAGACTCTTAAAGAGGTATTTAAATGTGCGCCTGCAGCAATGCACTCACTCAATGACCTCTTTATTTGTTAAAATAGATTATTTTAAATAAATTACAGAGCACTTTCACTGAATAAACAGAGACTTTGGGGCTGCGGCCTGCATTACATACTTACCACAGCCACAGAGATCCTAAATGACTAGTGAGCTGTGTAATCGCCTTTGATTTCACTGATAGGACTCTGATTCTTTGGGTAAAAGAGATGGAGCCATTGAGGAATCTGAAAGGCAACACCGCTAAATGGGAGGAAGGCAAAAAAAAAAAAAAAAAAAGTCTCATGTGGGGAATATGAACTTATGATGTTTCTAACCCCGCCATGTCGACGGAGGAGTCCATTAGAAGAACAGAGGGGAGCTTGAGGGAGTCCTGTCATTTCTTCCCCCCGCAGCCTGAGAGGTTTAACACTCCTTCAGTCTGGAATGGTGCCATGCCTGAGACGCCACCCCAAGTGCAGCAGAAAGTGAGAGGAAAAGGTTCAGACCTCACTTCTTCTTCTCCTCTTAACCTTTCCTCATTTCTTTTGTTCTGACCACTCAGTTAATCACATCAGAGTCTTTCCGCCGGCACCCCACCGACCACAGAAACACAGCATAAGGAGAAAAGTATTTTGTGTAATTCAAAGCCAGTCTGAAACCACCACCACCCCTCCACTTTTTAATTAGTTAATTTCCCCACGTGTTGCTGGTATGCAGCCTTTTTTTTTAAGTGTTATGCCAAAGGTGAGAAATGCACACTCTCACTCTGTTCTGCATCTGTTTGCAGCTAATTTAGTGTGGCAGCGCCTAGTTATGCCTGGATTACTGTTGCCCAGAAAGAAATCTCAAATAATAAAATGACAGGGAAAATGCTGGCGGACCAAAGCAAAGAAACCATGAAGAAATTAGGTTTGATTAACCTTATGAGTGCTTGTTTCAATTCTCTCAGGTCTATTTATTTTTGAACATATGGTTGACATTCCTTCAGCTGCACATTTCCCGGCACGTCTATTATGTCTAATCTGTAAGTGGTTCCAAAAAAATAAAAAAAGGACTGCATGTATGAGCGCATACGTCATGCAGGCAATTTTGAAAATCGACATCTGAAATGGTAATATGGCCCTGACTGTTATTCCTCAGGGGTCCACAGATCATAAATAGTGTAAACTCAGCAGAGAAATTACCCAGCATTTCTTTGTACTACATGCGATGCAATATATTGCCTGTATTATTGATGTTTATTTGTAATGAATCATAAGTAGGATTGCAACATATTTTCTCAAGTCATTTCCTTGTGCAAAGAATCAGAAAATTGTGAATAATGGCCATTATAATGTTCCAGAGCCCAAGAGGACATATTCACATTGTTTGTTTTATCTGACCTGCAAGTCAGATATTCAGTTTATGATCATATGTGACAAAGAAAAGCATCACAATGTTTGAGATGTTAGAATGTGAAGATTTCAGGCTTTTAATGGAGTGTCAGAAAAGTTGCTGATTTGTCTTCTTGAGATCACACACAAAGTAATGTCTTCTTGTGACCCAACACTAGGTTGTGCCACTCATGTATTACCATCATGTTCAGCTCACAGATTCTCTCAAAATTAAACAATCAATGATTTTTGAAAAAAACTGAAAATAATTTCACAACTCAAAACAGAATCCTCAGACTCTTTCTAACAATCAACAACACAAAAATAGACTTTCCAGTATTTTATATATTTTAAATATTTTGTTTGTGTTCTACAAATAGAGCAAAGACATTTGTCATTTATTGCCACCTGGATATAAAATATAATATAGTCACAACTTGATAAACAGGTTGAAAATCCTTGTTCCTGTTCAGTAGATGAAATATTTTTTTATACAGATGACTGTGAGACTCTTTAAGGATTCTGGACATACCTTCAGAGCAGTGATAAGTGTTGTTTGCAAGGTATATATATGTTTGGGAGGGAAAATCAGATGCTATAATGGTAATAAATCAAAGGCACAAACTGGAGCTACTTGGGAGACATCATTGGTTGAACTGGTCACAGTTTGTAGATATACATATGTAACGTCATGACATAGATGTATCATA